>NC_134688.1:315498828-315798828 GCF_050947455.1 Rhinoderma darwinii
AAGAACCTAGAGGCGTCCCAGAGCGCACAAAAGATTCAGGCGGATAGTAGACGTTCTGCTAACCCCCGGTTTGTCGTCGGGGATTTGGTCTGGTTGTCGTCCAGGAACTTGCGCCTTAAGGTCCCGTCCAGGAAGTTTGCTCCCCGATTTATTGGGCCTTATAAGGTCATTGAAGTCCTCAACCCTGTATCCTTCCGTCTGGAGCTGCCCCCATCCTTCCGCATACACGACGTCTTTCATGCTTCCCTCCTTAAACGCTGCTCCCCGTCCTGGTCCCCCTCTAGGAAACCTCCTGTTCCCGTTCTCACCCCTGAGGGGGTGGAATTCGAGGTGGCCAAGATTGTGGACAGTAGGATGATCCAGGGCTCCCTCCAGTACCTGGTCCATTGGAGAGGATACGGGCCGGAGGAGAGGACTTGGGTACCTGCTCGAGATGTTCACGCTGGGGTATTGGTCAGGAGGTTCCACCTTCTCTTCCCCACTAAACCGGGTCCTCTTAGTAAGGGTCCGGTGGCCCCTCATAAAAGGGGGAGTACTGTAAAGGATCTGCCAGGCACTACGTCTGTGGAGATTCCCAGGGTTAATCAGTCGACACCTGAGGCCAGACCTCTTAGACTGACACCGGCTCCCACCAATCAGGGTGGCAGGCTCAGGAGTGGGAGAGCCTATCGCGGCCTGGTCAGTCAGAGTTAGCTCCGCCCCCTGTCCATTTATACCTGCAGTTTTCTCTTCCTCATTGCTTGTTATTCTTTTGGATTCCTGGCCCCACTGCTGCTTGCTCCAGCCTGCTTCTGCCGTGCTTCTGCCTTGCTGCAGTTCTCCTTGACTTGACTTGCTTTGCTTTGCTTTGCCCCTGGCTTGCTTCTGTCTCCGTGCCCGCTCGGGTTACTCACTTCGTCCTGGTCCTGACTGTTCGTTCGCCGCTCCGTTTCCTCGTGGCGTTCCGTGGCTACTGCCCCTTCCCTTGCGTGTTCCCTGTTTGTTTTCCTGTGCACTTAGACAGCGTAGGGACGCCGCCCAGTTGTACCTCGTCGCCTAGGGCGGGTCGTTGCAAGTAGGCAGGGACAGGGCGGTGGGTAGATTAGGGCTCACTTTCCCTTCACCTCCTTCCTGCCATCACAGATGGATGGATGGATGGATGGATGAGGATGGATGAGGATGGATGGATGAGGATGGATGGATGGATGGATGGATGAGGATGGATGGATGGATGAGGATGGATGGATGAGGATGGATGGATGGATAGATGGATGGATGGATGGATTTATGAGGATGGATGTATGGATGGATGGATGAGGATGGATGAGGATGGATGAGGATGGATGGATAAATGGATGGATGAGGATGGATGGATGGGGAAGGATGGATGGATGAGGATGGAAGGATGAGGATGGATGGATGGATGAGGATGGATGGATGGATGGATGAGGATGGATGGGTGGATGGATGGATGGATGGATGGATGGACTGATGGATGGATGAGGATGGATGGATGGATGAGGATGAATGCATGAGTATGGATGGATGGATGGATGTATGGATGGATGGATGAATGAGGATGGATGGATGGATGAGGATGGATGGATGAATGAGGATGGATGGATGGATGGATAAGGATGGATGGATGGATGGGATGAGGATGGATGGATGGATAAGGATGGATGGATGGATGAGGATGGATGGATGGATGAGGATGGATGGATGAGGATGGATGGATGAGGATGGATGGATGGATGGATGGATGAGGATGGATTTATGGATAAGGATGGATGGATGGATGAGGATGGATGGATGGATGAGGATGGATGGATGGATGAGGATGGATGGATGGATGGATGAGGATGGATGGATGGATGGATGGATGGATGAGGATGGATGGATGGATAAGGATGGATGGATGGATGAGGATGGATGGATGGATGAGGTGGATGGATGGATGGATGAGGATGAATGGATGGATGAGAATGGATGCATCGATGGATGATGATGGATGGAGGATGGATGGATGGATGAGGATGGATGGATGAATGGATGGATGAGGATGGATGAATGGATGATGATGGATGGATGGATGGATGGATGGATGAGGATGGATGGATGAGGATGGATGGATGAGGATGGATGGATGAGGATGGATGGATGAGGATGGATGAGGGATAGATGGATGGATGGGGATGGATGGATGAGGATGGATGGATGGATGGATGAGGATGGATGGATGGATATGGATGGATGGATGGATGGATGAGGATGGATGGATGGATGGATGGATGAGGATGGATGGATGGATGGATGTGGATGGATGGATGGATGGATGGATTTATGAGGATGGATGAGGATGGATGAGGATGGATGGATGGATGGTTGGATATGGATGGATGGATGGATGGATGAGGATGGATGAGGATGGATGGATAAATGGATGGATGAGGATGGATGGATGGGGAAGGATGGATGGATGAGGATGGAAGGATGAGGATGGATGGATGGATGAGGATGGATGGATGAGGATGGATGGATGAGGATGGATGAGGATGGATGGATGAGGATGGATGGATGAGGATGGATGAGGATGGATGGATGGATGGGGATGGATGGATGAGGATGGATGGATGGATGGATGAGGATGGATGGATGGATATGGATGGATGGATGAGGATGGATGGATGGATGGATGGATGAGGATGGATGGATGGATGGATGTGGATGGATGGATTGATGAGGATGGATGGATGAGTATGGATGGATTTATGAGGATGGATGTATGGATGGATGGATGAGGATGGATGAGGATGGATGGATGGATGGATGAGGATGGATGGATGGGGATGGATGGATTGATGGATATGGATGGATGGATGGATGAGGATGGATGGATGGATGGATGGATGGATATGGATGGATGGATGGATGGATGGATGGGGATGGATGGATGGATGAGGATGGAAGGATGAGGATGGATGGATGGATTTATGAGGATGGATGGATGGATCGATGGATGAGGATGGATGAGGATGGATGGATGAGGATGGATGGTTGGATGGATTTATGAGGAGGGATGGATGGATGGATGGATGGATGAGGATGGATGAGGATGGATGGATGGATGGATGGATGGATGGATGAGGATGGATGGATGGATGAGGATGGATGGATGGATGGATGGATGGATGGATGGATGGATATGGATGGATGGATGGATGAGGATGGATGGATGGATGAGGATGGATGGATGGGGATGGATGGATGGATTTATGAGGATGGATGTATGTATGGATGGATGGATGAGGATGGATGGATGGATGGATGGATGGATGAGGATGGATGAGGATGGATGGATGAGGATGGATGGATGGATGGATGGATGAGGATGGATGGATGGATGAGGATGGATGGATGAGGATGGATGGATGGATAGATGGATGGATGGATGGATTTATGAGGATGGATGTATGGATGGATGGATGAGGATGGATGAGGATGGATGAGGATGGATGGATAAATGGATGGATGAGGATGGATGGATGGGGAAGGATGGATGGATGAGGATGGAAGGATGAGGATGGATGGATGGATGAGGATGGATGGATGGATGGATGAGGATGGATGGGTGGATGGATGGATGGATGGATGGATGGACTGATGGATGGATGAGGATGGATGGATGGATGAGGATGAATGCATGAGTATGGATGGATGGATGGATGTATGGATGGATGGATGAATGAGGATGGATGGATGGATGAGGATGGATGGATGAATGAGGATGGATGGATGGATGGATAAGGATGGATGGATGGATGGATGAGGATGGATGGATGGATAAGGATGGATGGATGGATGAGGATGGATGGATGGATGAGGATGGATGGATGAGGATGGATGGATGAGGATGGATGGATGGATGGATGGATGAGGATGGATTTATGGATAAGGATGGATGGATGGATGAGGATGGATGGATGGATGAGGATGGATGGATGGATGAGGATGGATGGATGGATGAGGATGGATGGATGGATGGATGGATGGATGAGGATGGATGGATGGATAAGGATGGATGGATGGATGAGGATGGATGGATGGATGAGGATGGATGGATGGATGGATGAGGATGAATGGATGGATGAGAATGGATGCATCGATGGATGATGATGGATGGATGGATGGATGGATGGATGAGGATGGATGGATGAATGGATGGATGAGGATGGATGAATGGATGATGATGGATGGATGGATGGATGGATGGATGAGGATGGATGGATGAGGATGGATGGATGAGGATGGATGGATGAGGATGGATGGATGAGGATGGATGAGGATAGATGGATGGATGGGGATGGATGGATGAGGATGGATGGATGGATGGATGAGGATGGATGGATGGATATGGATGGATGGATGGATGGATGAGGATGGATGGATGGATGGATGGATGAGGATGGATGGATGGATGGATGTGGATGGATGGATGGATGGATGGATTTATGAGGATGGATGAGGATGGATGAGGATGGATGGATGGATGGTTGGATATGGATGGATGGATGGATGGATGAGGATGGATGAGGATGGATGGATAGATGGATGGATGGATGGATTTATGAGGATGGATGGATGGATGGATGGATGGATGGATGGATGGATGGATGAGGATGGATGGATGGGGATGGATGGATGGATGAGGATGGAAGGATGAGGATGGATGAATGGATGGATGGATGAGGATGGATGAGGATGGATGGATGATGATGGATGGATGGATATGGATGGATGAGGATGGATGGATGAGGATGGATGGATGGATGGATGGATGAGGATGGATGGATGGATGGCTGGATGGATGGATGATGATGGATATGGATGGATGGATGGATGGATGGATAGATGGATGAGGATGGATGAATGGATGGATTCGGATGGATGGATGGATGGATGGATGAGGATGGATGGATGGATGAGGATGGATGGATGGATGGATGAGGATGGATGGATGGATGTGGATGGATGGATGGATGGATGGATGTGGATGGATAGATGGATGGATGGATTTATGAGGATGGATGAGGATGGATGGATGGATGGATGAGGATGGATGGATGGATAAGGATGGATGGATGGATGGATGAGGATGGATGGATGCATAAGGATGGATGGATGGATAAGGATGGATGGATGAGGATGGATGGATGAGGATGGATGGATGGATAAGGATGAATGGATGGATGGATGGATGGATGAGGATGGATGGATGGATAAGGATGGATGGATGGATGAGGATGGATGGATGGATGAGGATGGATGGATGGATGAGGATGGATGGATGGATGGATGAGGATGGATGGATGGATAAGGATGGATGGATGAATGGATGGATGAGGATGGATGGATGATGGATGAGAATGGATGCATCGATGGATGATGATGGATGGATGGATGGATGGATGGATGAGGATAGATGGATGGATGGATTGATGGATGAGGATGGATGAATGGATGATGATGGATGGATGGATGGATGGATGAGGATGGATGGATGAGGATGGATGGATGAGGATGGATGAGGATGGATGGATGAGGATGGATGGATGAGGATGGATGAGGATGGATGGATGAGGATGGATGGATGGATGAGGATGGATGGATGGATGGATATGGATGGATGGATGGATGGATGGATGAGGATGGATGGATGGATGGATGGATGAGGATGGATGGATGGATGGATGGATGGATGGATGTGGATGGATGGATGGATGGATTTATGAGGATGGATGTATGGATGGATGGATGAGGATGGATGGATGGATGGATGGATGGATGAGGATGGATGGATGGATGAGGATGGATGGATGAGGATGGATGGATAGATGGATGGATGGATTTATGAGGATGGATGGATGGATGGATGGATGGATGAGGATGGATGGATGGGGATGGATGGATGGGGATGGATGGATGGATGAGGATGGAAGGATGAGGATGGATGGATGGATGGATGAGGATGGATGAGGATGGATGGATGAGGATGGATGGATGGATGGATGAGGATGGATGGATGGATGGCTGGATGGATGGATGGATGGATAGATGGATGAGGATGGATGAATGGATGGATTCGGATGGATGGATGAGGATGGATGGATGGATGGATGGATGAGGATGGATGGATGGATGGATGGATGGATGAGGATGGATGGATGGATGTGGATGGATGGATGGATGTGGATGGATAGATGGATGGATGGATGGATGGATTTATGAGGATGGATGAGGATGGATGGATGGATGAGGATGGATGGATGGATGGATGAGGATGGATGGATGAGGATGGATGGATGGATGAGGATGGATGTGGATGGATGGATGGATGGATGGATGAGGATGGATGTGGATGGATGGATGGATGAGGATGGATGGATGGATGAGGATGGATGGATGGGGATGGATGGATGGATGAGGATGGAAGGATGAGGATGGATGGATGGATTTATGAGGATGGATGTATGGATGGATGGATGGATGAGGATGGATGGATAGATGGATGGATGGATGGATGAGGATGGATGAGGATGGATGGATGAGGATTGATGAGGATGGATGTATGGATGGATGGATGGATGGATGAGGATGGATGGATGGATGAGGATGGATGGATGAGGATGGATGGATGGATAGATGGATGGATGGATGGATGGATGGATGGATTTATGAGGATGGATGTATGGATGGATGGATGGATGAGGATGGATGGATGGATATGGATGGATGGATAGATGGATGAGGATGGATGAGGATGGATGGATAAATGGATGGATATGGATGGATGGATATGGATGGATGGATGGGGAAGGATGGATGGATGAGGATGGAAGGATGAGGATGGATGGATGGATGAGGATGGATGGATGGATGCATGCATGGATGAGGATGGATGGATGGATATGGATGGATGAATGAGGATGGATGGATGGATGGATGAGGATGGATGGGTGGATGGATGAATGAGGATGGATGGATGGATGGATGGATGGATGGATGAGGATGGATGGATGAGGATGGATGGATGGATGGATGAATGAGGATGGATGGATGGATGGATGGACTGATGGATGGATGAGGATGGATGGATGGATGAGGATGAATGCATGAGTATGGATGGATGGATGGATGGATGAGGATGGATGAGGATGGATGGATGGATGGATGGATGAGGATGGATGGATGAATGAGGATGGATGGATGGATGAGGATGGATGGATGAATGAGGATGGATGGATGGATGGATAAGGATGGATGGATGGATGGATGGATGAGGATGGATGGATGGATGGATGGATGGATGAGGATGGATGGATGGATGAGGATGGATGGATGAGGATGGATGGATGAGGATGGATGGATGAGGATGGATGGATGGATGGATGGATGAGGATGGATGGATGGATAAGGATGGATGGATGGATGAGGATGGATGGATGGATGAGGATGGATGGATGGATGAGGATGGATGGATGGATGGATGAGGATGGATGGATGGATAAGGATGGATGGATGGATGAGGATGGATGGATGGATGAGGATGGATGGATGGATGAGAATGGATGCATCGATGGATGATGATGGATGGATGGATGGATGGATGAGGATGGATGGATGGATGGATGAGGATGGATGGATGGATGGATGGATGAGGATGGATGGATGAGGATGGATGGATGAGGATGGATGGATGAGGATGGATGAGGATGGATGGATGGATGGATGGGGATGGATGGGGATGGATGGATGGATGAGGATGGATGGATGGATGGATGGATGGATGAGGATGGATGGATGGATATGGATGGATGGATGGATGGATGAGGATGGATGGATGGATGGATGGATGAGGATGGATGGATGGATGGATTTATGAGGATGGATGTATGGATGGATGGATGAGGATGGATGAGGATGGATGGATGGATGGTTGGATATGGATGGATGATGGATGGATGGATGGATGAGGATGGATGGATGGATGAGGATGGATGAGGATGGATGGATGGATGAGGATGGATGGATGGATGGCTGAGGATGGATGGATGGATGGATATGGATGGATGGATGGATGGATGAGGATGGATGGATGGATGGATGGATGAGGATGGATGGATGGATGGATGTGGATGGATGGATGGATGGATTTATGAGGATGGATGGATAGATGGATGGATGGATGGATTTATGAGGATGGATGAGGATGGATGGATGGATGGTTGGATATGGATGGATGAGGATGGATGGATAGATGGATGGATGGATGGATTTATGAGGATGGATGGATGGATGGATGGATGAGGATGGATGGATGGGGATGGATGGATGGATGAGGATGGAAGGATGAGGATGGATGAATGGATGGATGGATGAGGATGGATGGATGGATGCATGCATGGATGAGGATGGATGGATGGATATGGATGGATGAATGAGGATGGATGGATGGATGGATGAGGATGGATGGGTGGATGGATGAATGAGGATGGATGGATGGATGGATGGATGGATGGATGAGGATGGATGGATGAGGATGGATGGATGGATGGATGAATGAGGATGGATGGATGGATGGATGGACTGATGGATGGATGGATGGGGATGGATGGATGGATGAGGATGGAAGGATGAGGATGGATGAATGGATGGATGGATGAGGATGGATGGATGATGATGGATGGATGGATATGGATGGATGAGGATGGATGGATGAGGATGGATGGATGGATGGATGGATGAGGATGGATGGATGGATGGATGGCTGGATGGATGGATGGATGGATGATGATGGATGAGGATGGATGGATGGATGGATAGATGGATGAGGATGGATGAATGGATGGATGGATGGATGAGGATGGATGGATGGATGAGGATGGATGGATGAGGATGGATGGATGGATGAATGAGGATGGATGGATGGATGGATGGACTGATGGATGGATGGATGAGGATGGATGGATGAGGATGGATGGATGGATATGGATGGATGAGTATGGATGGATGGATGGATGGATGGATGGATGGATGAGGATGGATGGATGAGGATGGATGGATGGATGGATGAATGAGGATGGATGGATGGATGGACTGATGGATGGATGAGGATGGATGGATGGATGAGGATGGATGGATGGATATGGATGGATGAGTATGGATGGATGGATGGATGGATGGATGGATGGATGGATGGATGGACGGATGGATGGATGGATGAGGATGGATGGATGACCTAATAGTACGTCTCGGGAGTAACGGTCGTTTCGGCCGTCCTCCCGACACATACAGGAGCTGTGACGCTGCTGTCTTGTTCAGCAGCTGTCACATCTCCTACAGCGGGGACCGATCGCTGTGTCCCCGTTGATTAACCCCTGAAAAGCCGTGTTCAATAGCGATCATGGCTTTTTAGGGGTTAAGCTACAATCGCCAGCCTGCTATACGATAGCGGCTGGCGATGGTGACTATGGCAACCGGACACCAAACAATGGCATCTGGCTATGCCATAGACGGAAGCTTAGTGGGTCCTGACGTAGTCAGGACCCACTATGCTTGCTGTCAGTGAGTAGCTGACAGTTCTAATACACTGCACTACGCATGTAGTGCAGTGTATTAGAATAGCGATCAGGGCCTCCTGCCCTCAAGTCCCCTAGTGGGACAAAGTAATAAAGTTAAAAAAAAAGTTAAAAAAAGATGTGTAAAAATAAGAAAATAAAAGTTTTAAAAGTAATAAAAGTAAAAATCCCCCCTTTTCCCTTATCAGTCATTTATTATTAATAAAAATATATAAACAAACAAATAAACTATACATAATTGGTATCGCCGCGTCCGTAACGGCCTGAACTAAAAAATTATTTTGTTATTTATCCCGCACGGTGAACGCCGTAAAAGAAAATAATAATAAACCGAACCACAATCACAATTGTTTCGTCACTTCACCTCCCAAAAAATTGAATAAAAAGAGATCAAAAAGTCGCATGTACCTAAAAATGGTCCTGATGGAAACTACAGTTCGTTACGCAAAAAATAAGTCCTTGCACGGCTTTATTGATGGAAAAATAAAACCGTTCTGGCGCTTAGATTAAGGTAACACAAAAAGTGAATGATTTTTTACAAAATTATTTTATTGTGCAAACGCCATAAGACATAAAAAAAAAACTATAAACATCTGGTATCGCCGTAATCGTATCGCCCCGCAGAATAAAGTGAATATGTCATTTATAGCGCACGGTGAATGCTGTAAAAAAATCGAATAAAAAAACAATAGTAGAATTGCTGTTTTTTAGTCACACGCCACCTAAAAATAGAATAAAAACTGATCAAAAAGCCGCATGCACCCCAAGAAAACTGCAATGGATTCCTCAAGGGGTCTAGTTTCCAAAATGGGGTCACTTTTGGGGGGTTTTCACTGTTTTGGCACCACAAGACCTCTTCAAACCGGACATGGTACCTAATAAAAAAGAGGTCTCATAATCCGCTAGGTGCTCCTTTGGTTCGGAGGCCAGTGCTTCAGTCCATTACCGCACTAGGGTCACATGTGGGATATTTCTCAAAACTGCAGAATCTGGGCAATACGTATTAAGTTGCGTTTCTCTGATAAAACTTTTTGTGTTATAAAAAAAATGGTATAAAGAGGATTTTCTGACAAAAAAAAAATGTAAATTTCACCTCTACTTTGCTCTAAATATCTGTGAAACACCTAAAGGGTTCATAAACTTTCTAAATGCTGTTGTGAATACTTTGAGGGGTCTAGTTTCTAAAATAGGGGTTTTTATAGGGGTTTCTAATATATGGGCCCCTCAAAGCAACTTCAGAACTGAACTGTAAACTAAAAAAATAAATAAATGAGGCAATACTTCGCTTCTTACATTATACTGATAATGAGCCGTGCCCACCCCGAGATGACCCCAGTTTTGACCGTTTGTATAAACGGAGACCCCTATTAGACTGTTTCAGTGCCCGGTTTTCCCAAGCATACACCCCCGAGAAGTGTATTGCTATTGATGAGTCCTTGGTACATTTTAAAGGGAGGGTTCAATTCCGCGAGAACCTGCCGGGTAAGAGGGCAAGGTATGGCGTAAAGATGTATAAGCTGTGCGAGAGTGCATCCGGGTATACCTACAAATTTAGGATATATGAAGGGAAGGACAGCAGTATTTAGCCCCGAGAATGCCCTCCCTTACTGGGAGTTAATGCAAAAATTGTGTGGGATTTGGTGCACCCACTGCTGGACCAGGGTCACCACCTCAACCACCACCTCACCTAATTTTTATGCCAGCGTCCCAGTCTTCAAGTGCCTCGCTTCCAGAAGTCCTGCGGCATGCGGCACTGCTAGAAGAAATCTGAGAGTCCTCCCTAAGACTCTGCTTGAGCAAACAAGAAGGGGTGAGAGCAGGGCACAATCCAGCAGCAACGTATTGTGTGTCAAGTACAAGGACAAGAGAGATGTCCTTGTATTGACAACAATACATGTCCACACCAGTACCCATTTACCAGTACGAGGTACCAGTACAGAGACCCCCAAACCAGACTGCATCCTGGACTACAATAGGTACATGGGGGGGGGGGTGGACTTGTCAGATCAAGCCCTGAAGCCCTGCAGCGCCATGCGGTGTGGTATAAGAAGCTGGCCGTGCACATCATACAGATGGCTTTGTACGATGTGTATGTGCTACGTCGATGTGCAGGCCAGAGGGGAACTTTCCTGGAATTTCAAGAGGTGATTATCAAGAACCTAATCTTTAGGGACCAAGAAGGGGGGGGCACCCAGTACTTCTGGAAGCGAGGCCACACGCATCGTACCAGGGCAACACTTTCCAGGAGAAGTTCCCCAAACTGGCAAGAAGGGAAGAAGTCAAAAGGGGTGCGAAGTCTGCTATAAGAGGGGGATAAGGAAGGACACAATATATCAATGTGACACGTGTCCCGAAAAACCAGAGCTCTGTATGAAAGAGTGTTTTAAAATTTATCATAAATCCCTTGGTTTATAATTTACCCCAATTTTACTTACCCTGACGCACTCCGCACAGCTTATCCCCCCTCGTCTTTCCCCTCTGGGCCCTGCTGTGTGCCCAGGCAGCTGATAACAGCCACATGTAGGGTATTGCCGTACCCAGGAGAACCCACATTACAGTTTATGGGGTGTATGTCTCCGGTCAAAATGCTCACTACACCTCTAGATGAATGCCTTAAGGGTGTAGTTTTTAAAACGGGGTCACTTCTTGCGGGTTTCAACTGTACTGGTACCTCAGGGGCTTCTGCATACATGACTTCGCACCAGAAAATCCCCAGTAGGCCAAATGGTGGTCCTTTCCTTCTGAGCCCTCCCATGGGCCCAAACTGCAGTTTATCACCACAAATGGGGTATTACGGCACTCAGACCAAATTGCACAACAGAATGGGGTATTTTGTTTCTTGTGAAAATAAATTTTGAGCCAAAACTACATATTATTGGAAAAAATAAATTTTGTTTTAATTCCAAGCCCATTTCAAATAAGTTCTGTGAAAAAACTATGGGATCAAAATGGTCACAACACCCATAAATTAATTCCTTGAGGGGTGTAGTTTCCAAAATGGGGTAATTTCTGGTGGGTTTCCATTGCTTTGATACCTCTGGGGCTCTGCAAATGCGACATGGCACCCGAAAACCAATCCAGCTAATCTGGACTCCAACAAACACGTTTTCTTTCCTTCTGAGCCCTCCCATGGGCCCAAACGGCAATTTATCACCACAAATGGGGTATTGCCGCACTAAGGACAAATTGGGCAACAAAATGGGGTATTTTGTTCCCTGTGAAAATAAGAAATTTTGATCACAAATGACATCTTATTGGAAAAAATATCATTTTCTTAATTTCACAGCCCAATTCAAATAGGTGCTGTGAAAAAACTGTGCGGTCAAAATGGTAACAACAACCATAAATGAATTCCTTGAGGGGTGTAGTTTCCAAAATGGCGTCACTATTGGGGGATTCCTACTGTTTTGGCACCTCAACACCTTTTCAAACCTGGCATGCTGCCTAAAATATATTCTAACAAAAAAGAGGCCTCAAAATGCACTAGGTAATTCCTTGCTTCTAGGGCTTGTGTTTTATCCATCGAGCACAGTAGAGCCACATGTGGGACATTTCTAAAAACTGCAGAATCTGGACAATACATATTTAGTAGTGTTTCTCTGGTAAAAGCTTCGTGTTACAGAAAAAAAATTGAATAAAATTGAAATTCAACAAGAAAAATGAAATTTGCAAATTTCACCTCCAATTTGCTTTAATTCCTGTGAAATGCCTGAAGGGTTAAAAAACTTTAAAAATGCTGTTTTGAATACTTTGAGGGGTCTAGTTTTTAAAATCGGGGGTTTTATCAGGGTTTCTAATACATAGGCCCCTCAAAGCCACTTCAGAACTCAAGAGGTACCTTAAAAAAAAGGCTTTTAAAATTTTCTTAAAAATATGAGAAATTGCTGTTTATGTTCTAAGCCTTGTAACGTCCAAGAAAAATAAAAGAATGTTCAAAAAACGATGCCAATCTAAAGTAGACATATGGGAAATGTGAACTAGTAACTATTTTGGGTGGTATAACCGTCTGTTTTACAAGCAGATGCATTTAAATTCTGAAAAATGCTATTTTTTCAACATTTTCTCTAGATTTTGCAATTTTTCACCAATAAACACTGAATATATCGACCAAATTTTACCACGAACATGAAGCCCAATGTGTCACGAGAAAACAGTTTCAGAATCGCTTGGATAGGTTTAAGCATTCCAACGTTTTTACCACATAAATTGAAATATGTCAGATTTGAAATATGGGCTCTGAGCCTTAAGGGGTTAATAGTCATCTGGGCGTTTTTTTTACTTTTTACCAATTGGGCGTTGTAAAGAGAAGTGTATGACGCTGACCAATCGGCGTCATACACTTCTCATCGTTCCAGCCCAGCTTATTTCACTGCACACACAGCGTGATCTCGCGAGATCATGCTGTGCTGTGAGTTAAGTCCCACAGAAACTTTACCAAGGGGTCGGTAGTGTGAATAGACATCACATCCTGGCTGGAGGTAATATCTATTCACTCTCAAGACACTTCGGTAAAGTTAATGTGTGAATAAATGACAGCACAGTGTGATCTCGCGAGATCACGCTGTTCTGTCATTCACAGCGAGATCAAACTGTGTGTGTAGTGAAACCAGCTGGGCTGGAGCGATGAGAAGTGTATGACGCTGATTGGTCAGCGTCATACACTTCTCCTTACAACGCCCAGTTGGTAAAAAGTTAAAAAACGCCCAGTTGTCTATTAAGAAACTAACAAGCATAAGTCTAAAATTGTTCATAACTTGCTCAAAATTGATAGTTTTTCAAAATAAAAACCACTGTTGTTATCTGCATTACAGCGCCGAACAGATTATGTAGGAGATAGGGCACTTATAATCTGGGGACAGAGCCTGTTTAAATAGTCCAGGGTGTGCTTGGATAGGATGGGGGCAATATTCCTGGTGTGCGCGCCGGCCCTTTAAGAACTGAGACGAGCGCGTGTGTGCACCTTACGAGCATAGGCTGGGGGAGGAGGAGAGATTAGAGCACGCCGGCGTCCCTGGTGCTACAGTCAACCCCCCCCCCTCTTACGCCCCTTCTTCGGTCCATAGAATAAGAAGAATTTTTTTATAAGAGCGGGTGCATCAGTATTCTCTTTAGATTCCCAGGATCTCTCCGCAAGACCAAAACCTTTCCAGTCAACATGATAGAAGGTCTTCCTTCCTACTTTCTTGTAGTCCAGCATCTCCTTGACCTCAAAGACATCTGAAGAACCGCTAGGAGCAGATGCAGAGTTAGAGGACTTGCTGTACCGGTTGAGAACTACAGGTCTCAGGAGAGACACGTGGAATTTGTTGGGAATTTTGAGGTTAGCAGGCAGACATAGTTTGTAGGACACAGTTTTGATCTGTTGTAAGACTCCAACAGGACCAAGAAATTTAGGAGCAAATTTGTAGGAAGGAACGTTTAAGCAGATATTCTTAGAGGACAACCAGACCTTCATTCCAGGGGGAAATTGAGGAGGTGGCCTTCTCTTCCTATCTGCATATTTCTTCATCAGCGGCTGCAATATCGCTGACTTGGCTTGTTGCCAGATCTGGAGAAGGCTTCCGTAGGAAATATTGGTGGCGGGAACTTCTGAGGTAGCAGTCACAGGGAGAGGCACACGTGGATGTTGGCTGTTAACTATGAAAAACTGAGAAGTAGCAGTGGATTCACTTGTATGATTATTATATGCAAATTCGGCCAACAGAAGGCGTTGTAACCAGTTGTCATGTTGAGCTGAAATGAAATGGGGAGAGATGGTTTTCGAGCACTTGATTAATTCATACGATTTGGCCATTGGATTGTGGAATGACAGCTGGCCAAACAGGTAAGTACAGAGTTCAATAGTTCAGCAAGGGTTCCTGAGGCAATCATAGGCAGTAGCGAGGCAGGCACGTCCAGGACCAGGCGGCGGGAAGTCGTCAGGTGAGGCGTAGCAGATCAAGTATAGACTGTAGCACAGCACGGCAATAGCACAGCATGGCAATAGCACTAGGTAGCACGGAAACAGGATACAGGAGCAAGGTACACTGGGAAACTGGAAGACACTGGGAGACCATAAGCACAACAAACAATGGGTAACGAACAATGCTCTGGCAAAGAGCAAGAGAGCAGAGCCCTTTTTATAGCCCATGGCATCCTGGGCTAGATTGCAGAGTACCTGCAAAAATGCGCGGACTGGTCCTTTAAGGCCGGGCACGCGCGCCCGCCGGAGACAGTCCTGACAGGAGGACGACACTGCCACGAGGTAAGATGTCCATGGCCACAGCTGTCGAGGTTAATGACCGAACGACGGACCGTGGCCATAGACGTTACACGGCTGATAAAATCCCGGGTTTCTCGAATGCCAGAATGACCTGCCAACTTTGAGTTGTCACCCTAGGAGAGAATTTTCTTCCTGTCTACAGGAGGAACATAAATTTTCCCTGGAAGAATGTCTTTGATTTGAGTAACCGCTATTATGCGTGAGGGGTCACTGATGTGCTGTAGATCCTCTTCATGGTCGGTTGTTTCAAATGAGCGGGATAGTTGGTCTGCCTTGACGTTTTTGTCTGCTGAACGAAAATGAAGTTAATGATTAACCCTGGCAAACAAAAGTGACCATCTGGTTTGACGTGGATTTAATCATTGTGCCGACTGTAAGTAGGGAAGGTTCTTGTGATCTGTGTAAATGACAGCTGGGTGTGCCGAACCTTCCAACAAATGTCTTCACTCACGATCTCCAATAGAATAGTTCCTCTTAGCTGCCGAGAAGAGTTTAGAAAAAAGCCACAGGAGACTGCTTTTCCCTTAAAGTTTTTTGGAAGAGGACTGCTCCAGCACCAATGGAAGAGGCGTCAACCTCCAAAGAGAACTGATGGGAGACATGTGGATGGTGTAGAGCGGAAGGAGAAATGAAGGACCTTTTAAGCTCTGAGAATGCAGATTCAGCTTCAGGGGGCCACTCCTTTGCATTTGCTCCCTTTTTGGTGAGGGCAGAGATGGGAGCGGTAAGCAAGGAAAAGTTAGGGATAAATTGTCTGTAGAAGTTTGCAAAACCCAGAAACCTCTGTATAGCACGAAAACCTTGAGGGCGAGGCCAATCTAGAACAGACTTTACTTTCTCGGAATCCATCTGGAATCCATAATCTGAAACAATATAGCCCAGAAAGGGTGAGGAATTTTTTTCAAAGATACATTTCTCCAATTTAGCGTAGATGTTGTTCCCCCTTAACTGCGACAAGACCTGGCAAACATGCTTCTGGTGCGTCGTCAGATCAGGTGGGTAAATCCAAGATGTTGTCCAGATAAACCACCACGCAGACGTACAACAGATCCCGGAATATATAGTTCCTGGAACACAGCTAAATCACTACACAAACCGAAGGGCATCACAACATATTCATAGTGGCCATCTCGAGTGTTGAATGCGGTTTTCCACTCGCCACCCTTGCGGATACGGATCAAGTTATAAGCCCCACGGACATCCAGCTTAGTGAAAATCTTGGCTTCACAAATACGGTCGAAGAGCTCTGAGATAAGCGGCAAGGGGTACTTTTTATTTAGACCACTATAGTCAATGCAGGGCCAGAGGGATCCATCTTTTTTCCCTACAAAGAAAAATCCAGCTCCGGCTGTAGACGTTGACTTCCTAATAAACACCCTCTCTAGCTTTTCCTTGACATATGATGACATGGCAAAGTTCACAGGCAGAGAGTGAGAGGAATGATATACCCGTCCACGAGGAGGTGAAGTCCCAGGAAGCAACTCTAGTGGCCAGTAATATGGGCGATGCAGAGGCAAGGTCTCAGCCTCCTTGCTGAACAACGCTATAGCAGTCATATTGCTGAGGTAGACCAGGTAGTGTCTCATGCACCGGAGATTGGACAGGATGAACCTGAGTCAGACAGCGGTGTAGACATCAAGATCCCCACTTGAAAATTTCTCCAGTATTCCAGTCAAGGACAGGATTGTGTTGGTGAAGCCATGGTAGTCCCAGCAGAATTGGATTAATAGCCTTCTATGTGCTGCCTAAGGCTATTTGATCCCAGTGTAAAACACCAACTTGTAACTTCAAAGGTTCCATGATGAGAAATTGGATCTGGCAATGGTTGACCATTCATGGAAGCTACTTCTAGGGGTTTCTCCAGAGGAGACGGTTTACTAAGGCCTGATGAATAGTCCAGATAAGCAGAAACAGAGTGTGATTCTTCACCAGAGGTGATTCTTACAGAAATTGAGAGTTTAGGAGAGAATTTTGCAGAAGGCATAGGGTAGTCTCCTATCAACCCCAGGTGCTAGAGTTTCCCAGCTTCTGGGGACATTGGCACACAATATGACCCTTGCAGCCACAGTACATACATAAGTTAGCAGAACGTCTGCGCTGTCACTCCTGGTCAGACAGTCTAACTCTGTCCACCTACATAGGCTCTTCAGGGACGACAGCAGAAGAAGGTAGCAGGGGTTTCTGAAATTTAGGTGCCAGTCTGTAAGACTTTCTCTCTCAAAAAACCTCCTAGGAGCGCTCTCGGAACCTCATGTCAATGCCTGTAGCCAGAAGAATCATGGCATCCAAGGTTGAAGGGAGATCCCGACCCTCCAGTTCATCTTTGAGTCTACTGGCTAATCCCTGTCAGAAGGTTGCTACCAGAACCTCATTGTTCCAAGAGAGCTCTGCTGCCAAATTACGGAACTGTATGGCGTACTCTCCTACCGTCGATTTGCCCCTTGGCGTAGTTTCAGAAACGAAGCAGCAGCTGAAGACGTACGAGCTGGTTCCTTAAAGACGGTACGGAAGATGTCCAGGAAGAGCTGCAGACTAGTGGACTAGTGCCTTGCCAGACAACCTGAAGATGATGAAGGCTATTTTCGTCTGGTCTGACGGAAACAGATGAGAATTCAATTTAAAGAGGATTTTACATTGATTGAGGAAGCCTCGACAGGTTTTGAAGTCCCCATCATAGCTGGGTAAAAGTGGCAATTGAATTCCTGCACTGGAGCTGACTGGAACTATGGCTGGCTGAGGAGTAGATGGAGCTGCTGGAGTTCGAACAGGTGTGATGTCCAGGTGACTGGCAATGGTATTAACTGACTGTAGCCGCTGATCCTGGCATAATCGGAGGTTTTGCATATCATTTTGCATAACTTGAACCGCCGTCTTGGGTTTACCAGCGGGGTCCATGGCCTGAGCAAACTGTAACGTCCACTGGGAATGTGGACCCAGTGAGCTTCTCTGGTGTAATGGAGTAGCTGCTGGCCAGAAAAGTAAAGGACAAAACAGTTTCCGATAATCCAGCACAAGCCTGCTTCAGGCTTTCCAGCACAAGCCTGCTATAAAAGTACCATCTGCCAGTGACTACTGGCAGATGGTACTTTGATGGCAGGCTTGTGCTGGAAAGCCTGAAGCAGGCTTGTGCTGGATTATCGGAAACTGTTTTGTGCTGGATTATCGGAAGCTGCCGTGTGCTGTATTATCGGAAGCTGGCTTGTGCTTGTTTACTGGAAGCTGGCTTGTGCTTGTTTACTGGAAGCTGGCTTGTGCTCGATTATCGGAAACTGGTTTGTGCTGGATTACTGAAACCAGGACTGGTCACAGACACTGGACTCAGGATATAGGACTCGTCATGGACATTTGACTCGTCACGGACACTGGACTCAGGATACAGAACTGGACATGTATACATGGTTGCCAGTACACAGGTTTCAGGGAACAGGATACAGAACCTTCGCAGACTAACTCAGGGTTAGAAATAACGTTGCTCAGGCACTGATGAAGTAGGCAGAGTTCCTTAAATAGTCCAGGGTGTGCTGCGATAGGCTGGGGGCAATTTTACTGGTGCGCGCGCTTGCCTTTTAAGAACTGAGATGAGCACGCGCACACCCTACGGGCATAGGCCGGGGTGGAGGAGAGAGCATAGCACGCCGGCGTCCCTGGGCAGGGAGAAGCCGGTGATGTGGACAAGTAAGCTGACAGCTGTTGGGTGAGTGAGACCCGCAGCTGCCGGCGCTACACCTATTTTGTTGAGCAATTTCTCCTGAGTGCGGCAATACCCCATTTGTGGTGATAAACTGTTGTTTGGGCCCACGGGAGGCCTCAGAATGGGAGGAGCGCTATGTGTTCTTTGGAGTCCAGATTATTCTGGAGTGGTTTTCGGGTGCCATGTCGCATTTACAGAGCCCAAGAGGTATCAGAGCAATGTAATCCCACCAGAAGTGACCCACACCCCTTAAATCATTCATCTAGAGGTGTAGTGAGCATTTTGACACACAGGTATTGTGTAAAAAGTAATCAGCAGCAGACCGTGCAGAGTGAGATTTGCAATTTTTTTAAACATACACAGCATTCCAAATTATTATGCAAATGTTATTTTTCGCTGATTTTCCTAAATAGTCGATGCAAATGACAGTCAGTATAATCTTCAAGCCATCAACCGTTGGAGTATAATGCAATTTTTATTGAATAAATCTCCTAATGATAACAGATTTTTTTTTAGAAGTAAAAAACTCAAAATGCACTGTTTCAAATTATTTTGCACAACAGAGATCAAAACATTTTAAAGGTTGTAAAGAGAACTAAAATGGTAATTTATTTACAGAAATCAAAAGCTCTTTCAATCAAAAAAAACTTAACAGCCGAATGGTTTGCTGTCTCCCTGGTGCCAGGGTTCGGCATGTGGTGGAACGGGTGGACAAATTGCTGGGAGGGGCTGGTGATGATCCAGCTGTTGTGGTGCATGTCGGTACCAACGACAGAATAAATGGTAGGTGGAGGAGCCTTAAGAATAATTTTAAAGAACTAGGCTACAAGCTGAAGGGAAGGACCTCCAAGGTTGTATTCTCAGGAATACTGCCTGTGCCATGCGCATCACAGGAAAGACAGCGGGAGCTCAGGGAGTTAAATGAATGGCTTAAGTCTTGGTGTAGAGGAGAAGGCTTTGCGTTCCTAGAGCACTGGGCTGACTTTTCATTGGGGTACAAACTGTATTCTGCAGATGATTTGCACCTAAATGGAAGGGGGTCCGCTGTGCTGGGGGAGAGAATTCTAGCTGGGGTGGCGGAGTGTTTAAACTAGGGCTGAGGAGGGAGGCCAATGTAGAAAATAAAGGGGTAGTTAGGTTAGAGAGGGGTCAGACTATATTGGTGGGGGGAGAAACAGACGGTGGGGAGAGGACTAGGCAACAAGATAAGGAGATCCTTTAGTTACAAAACAGCAGTGAAAATAAAAAGGCCCAAATGTCAAATAATCACATTTCTGATACTGAAAGTGAAACATTTAAAGGCAAGTTAAAGTGTATGTTCACAAATGCCAGAAGTCTAGAAAGCAAAATGGGGGAGCTGGAGGCCTTGATACTGGAAGAAAATATAGATATAGTTGGTGTTGCTGAGACATGGCTGGACTCTTCACATGATTGGGCTGTAAATCTACAGGGTTTTACACTGTTTCGGAAAGACAGGGCAAGTAGGAAAGGCGGTGGTGTATGTCTGTATGTGAGAAGCGATATGAAGGTGAGTGTGAATGAGACATTAGAGGGTGAAGATTGAGAGGAGGTTGAAACCTTGTGGGTGGAATTACAAAGGGAGGTAAACACTGAAAAAATTACTTTTGGTGTAATCTATAGACCCCCCAATATAACTGAAGAGATAGAAGGTCAAATATATAAACAGATGGAGCGGGCTGCACAGGCGGGTACTGTTGTGATAATGGGAGATTTTAATTACCGGGATATTAATTGGTGTCATGGATCGGCTTCAACTGCAAAGGGGAGACATTTCTTCAACCTGTTGCAGGAAAATTTTATGGGCCAGTTTGTGGAAGACCCGACTAGAGGTGAAGCTCTGTTGGATCTGGTCATTTCTAATAATGCAGAGCTTGTTGGGAATGTCAATGTTCGTGAAAACCTTGGTAACAGTGATCATAATATAGTTATATTTTACCTATACTGTAAAAAACAAACACAGGCTGGGAGGGCAAAAACACTTAATTTTAAGAAGGCCAATTTCCCCAGGATGAGGGCTGCAATTCAGAATATAGACTGGAAAGAAATAATGTTAAATAATGGGACAAATGATAAATGGGAGATTTTCAAATCTACTTTGGGTAATTATAGTGCAAAATTTATTCCTACAGGTAACAAGTATAAACGACTAAAATTAAACCCCACACGGCTTACACCTTCTGTAAAAAGGGCAATACATGACAAAAAAAGGGCATTTAAAAAATACAAATCTGAGGGTACAGCTGTAGCCTTTGTAAAATATAAAGAGCTTAATAAAATCTGTAAAAAGATAATAAAATCATCAAAAATACAAAATGAAAGGCAGGTGGCCAAGGATAGTAAAACAAATCCTAAAAAATTCTTCAAGCATATAAATGCAAAAAAGCCAAGGTCTGAACATGTAGGACCTTTAGATAGTGGTAATGGGGAGTTGGTCACAGGGGATCAAGAGAAGGCAGAGTTACTAAATGGGTTCTTCCGCTCTGTATATACAACAGAAGAAGGAGCAGCTGATGTAGCCGTTGTTGCTGTTAATATATCAGTTGATATAATAAATTGGATGAATGTAGATATGGTGCAAGCTAAATTAAATAAAATAAATGTACACAAGGCCCCGGGACCAGATGGGTTACACCCTAGAGTTCTTAAGGAGCTTAGTTCAGTTATTTCTGTCCCCCTCTTCATAATATTTAGAGAGTCTCTCATGACTGGTATAGTGCCAAGGGACTGGCGCAGGGCAAATGTGGTGCCTATTTTCAAAAAGGGCTCTAGGTCTTCGCCGGGTAATTATAGACCAGTAAGCTTAACATCAATTGTGGGGAAAATGTTTGAGGGGCTATTGAGGGACTATATACAGAATTATGTGACAATAAATAGTATTATAAGTGACAGCCAGCACGGTTTTACAAAGGACAGAAGCTGTCAAACCAACCTGATTTGTTTTTATGAAGAGGTAAGCAGAAGGCTAGACAGAGGGGCCGCTGTGGATATAGTGTTTTTGGACTTTGCAAAGGCATTTGACACTGTCCCTCATAGACATCTAATGGGTAAATTAAGGACTATAGTTTTAGAAAGTATAGTTTGTAATTGGATTGAGAATTGGCTCAAGGACCGTATCCAGAGAGTTGTGGTCAATGATTCCTACTCTGAATGGTCCCCGGTAATAAGTGGTGTGCCCCAGGGTTCAGTGCTGGGACCACTATTATTCAACTTATTTATTAATGATATAAAGGATGGGATTAATAGCACAATTTCTATTTTTGCAGATGACACCAAGCTATGCAATATAGTTCAGACTATGGAAGATGTTTGTGAATTGCAGGCAGATTTAAACAAACTAAGTGTTTGGGCGTCCACTTGGCAAATTAAGTTTAATGTAGATAAATGTAAAGTTATGCACCTGGGTACGAACAACCTGCATGCATCATATGTCCTAGGGGGAGCTACACTGGGGGAGTCACTTGTTGAGAAGGATCTGGGTGTACTTGTAAATCATAAACTAAATAACAGCATGCAATGTCAATCAGCTGCTTCAAAGGCCAGCAAAATATTTTCGTGTATCAAAAGAGGCATGGACTTGCGGGACAGGGATGTAATATTACCACTTTACAAAGCATTAGTGAGGCCTCATCTAGAATATGCAGTCCAGTTCTGGGCTCCAGTTCATAGAAAGGATGCCCTGGAGTTGGAAAAAATACAAAGAAGAGCAACGAAGCTAATAACGTGCATGGAGAATCTAAGTTATGAGGAAAGATTAAAAGAACTAAACCTATTTAGCCTTGAGAAAAGTCGACTAAGGGGGGACATGATTAACTTATATAAATATATGAATGGCACATACAAAAAATATGGTGAAATCCTGTTCCATGTAAAACCCACTCAAAAAACAAGGGGGCACTCCCTCCGTCTGGAAAAAGTAAGGTTCAACCTGCAGAGGCGACAAGCCTTCTTTACTGTGAGAACGGTGAATTTATGGAATAGCCTACCGCAGGAGCTGGTCACAGCAGGGACAGTAGATGGCTTTAAAAAAGGCTTAGATAATTTTCTAGAACAAAAAAATATTAGCTCCTATGTGTAGAAATTTGTTACTTCCGCTTTCCCATCCCACTTCCCCTTTCCCATCCCTTGGTTGAACTTGATGGACATGTGTCTTTTTTCAACCGTACAAACTATGTAACTATGCAACTATGTAACAGGCCAAGTTACATGTTAACATAGGACCCCTTCTTTGATATCACCTTCACAATTCTTGCATCCATTGAATTTGTGAGTATTTGGACAGTTTCTGCCAGAGCTTCTGTTTTGATGTGAACTGCCTCCTACCCTCATAGATATTTTGCTTGAGGATGCTCCAAAGGTTCTTAATAGGGTTGAGGTCAGGGGAACTTGGGGGCCACACCATGAGTTTCTCTCCTTTTATGCCCATAGCAGCCAATGACACAGAGGTATTCTTTGCAGCATGAGATGGTGCATTGTCATGCATGAAGATAATTTTGCTACGGAAGGCACGGTTCTTCTTTTTGTACCACGGAAGAAAGTGGTCAGTCAGAAACTCTACGTACTTTGCAGAGGTCATTTTCACACCGCCAGGGACCCTAAAGGGGCCTACCATCTCTCTCCCCATGATTTCAGCCCAAAACATGACTCCGCCACCTCCTTGCTGACGTCGCAGCCTTGTTGGGACATGGTGGCCATTCACCAACCATCCACTACTCCATCCATCTGGACCATCCAGGGTTGCATGGCACTCATCAGTAAACAACACGGTTTGAAAATTAGTCTTCATGTATTTCTGAGCCCACTGCAACCGTTTCTGCTTGTTAGCATTGTTTAGGGGTGGCCGAATAATAGCTTTATGCACACTTGCAAACCTCTGGAGGATCCTACACCTTGAGGTTCGCGGGACTCCAGAGGCACCAACGGCTTCAAATACCTGTTTGCTGCTTTGCAATGGCATTTTAGCAGCTGGTCTCTTAATCCTATTAATTTGTCTGGCAGAAACCTTCCTCATTCTGCCTTTATATGAACGAACCCGTCTGTGCTCTGAATAAGCCACAAATCTTTTCACAGTACGATGATCACGCTTAAGTTTTCTTGAAATATCCAATGTTTTCATACCTTGTCCAAGGTATTGCACTATTTCACACTTTTCGGCAGCAGAGAGATCCTTTTTCTTTCCCATATTGCTTGAAACCTGTGCACGGCTTAATAATGTGGAACGTCCTTTTTAAGTAGTTTTCCTTTGATTGGGCACACCTGACAAACTAATTATCACAGGTGTCTGAGGTTGATTATAATGATCCAAAGAGCCCTAAGACACAATACCATCCATGAGTTTATTGAAAAACTAGTAATTAAATGTTTATGACACTTAAATCCAATGTGCATAATAATTTGGAACACGGTGTATATGCCATTTCAGTGGCCGATAAATTGTGCCCATCATGTACCACCAGAGACATACACCCCATAAATTGAAATCTGGGTTCTCCCGGGCACAGCAATACCCTACATGTGGCTATTATCCTCTGCCTGGCCACACAGCAGTGCTTAGATGGGAAGGACCACCATTTTGCCTACTGGAGCTTTTCTGGTGTCAAGTCATGTATGCATAGCTCCTGAGGTACCAGTACAGTTGAAACCACCGGGAAGTGACCCCATTTAAAAAAATAACAACCCTTAAATCATTCTTCTAGAAGTGTAGTGAACATTTTGGCCCCACAGCTATTGTGTAAAAGGTAATGCACAGCACATGGTGTAGAGTGAGATTTGCAATTTTCTATACATATATGCCATTTCAGCGCCCAATAAATTGTGCTCGGCATGCGCCACTATAAACATACACCTCATAAATTGGAATGTGGGTTCTCCCAGGTACGGCAATACCCAACATGTGGCTATTATCTGCTGCCTGGGCACATGGCAGGGCTCAGAAGGGAAAAAGGCGGCATGCGGCAGGGATGGGGATAAGCTGTATGGAGTGCATCATGGCAAATAAAAGTGGGTAAATTAAAAATTAAGGGATTTATGATAATTTTTAAAACACTCATTCATACATAGCCCTGGTTTTTCAGGACACATGTTGCATTGATGTTTTTGTCCTCCCTTATCCCCCCTCTTTGTGCAGACTCTGCACGTCTTTTGACTATTTCCCTTCTTGCCAGTTTAGGGTACTTCTCTTGGAAAGTGTTGCCCTGGTAGGAAGTGTGTGGCCTCACTTCTAGAAGTACTGTGTGCCAACCCCTTCCTGGTCCCTAAAGATTAGGTACTTGATAACCGCCACTTGAAATTCCGGGAAAGTTCCCCTCTGGCATGCATATCGATGTAACGCGTACGCATTATACAATGCCATCTGTATGATGTGCACGGCCAGCTTCTTATACCACACCCTCGATTTCTGCATGGCCCTGTATGGCTTCAGGACTTGATCTGACTAGTCCACCCCTCCCATGTACCTATTGTAGTCCAGGATGCAGTCTGATTTGGGGCTCGCTGAACTGGTACCTCTTACTGGTGCATGGGTACAGTCAATAGAAGGACTTCTCTCTTGTACTTGACACACACAATGTGTTACTGCTTGATTGTGCCCTGCTGTCACCCCTTCTGAGATGTTTACCCAAGCAGTGTCTTAGGGAGAATGCGAGATTTTTTCTAACGGTGCTGCATGAGTGAGATGCTTGTATAAAAGTTACATTTGTAAGTATACCCTGATGCACTCTCACACTGCTTATACATCTTCACGCCATACCTTGCCCTCTTACTCGGCAGGTACTGGTAGAATTGAAGCCTCCCTTTAAAATGTATCAGTGACTCATCAAGAGAAATACACTTCTTGGGGTATATGCTTGAGCAAACTGGGCACTTAAATGGTCTAATTGGGGTCTCAGTTTATACAAACTGTGAAAACTGTGGTCATTTTGGGGTGGGCACTGCTAATTATCAGTATAGTGTAAGTGTGACGGAACAGGTGACGATTACAGGCATTGTACCCAAATAAAGGTTAAGCCTGCCGCAAACCGTCGCACTCCCGCCATCCGGGTGCCGTAGCTTAGATGGGGATATGTCCCCTCAAACTGCATTACGTTATGTTTGATAACCAGTTTATTTATATTATATTGTATTCAGTGCTGCTTCACTGTCCTCCCCTCTAGGGTTAATCTTACACTGTAGGAGAATGAGTCACAGGCTGCAAGCGGGAAATTGTCTGACTGTAAATAAGAAAAAGGAGGGGGCAAGAGCAGAAAGCACATGGCCTGATGCCTGAGGGATATAGTGGTGCTGTGTGAGATCTCAGCTAGTTCCTGTCCAGGAGAGGATGAGATAGCAGTGGGAGCTGCAGGCAGGGGCTATCTACCTCAGAGATGGTACCTGACCTAGGAACAGTAATAGAGGACAAGTGCTGGAGTCCCATCTAACTAAGGAGTATCTGTAGACACCCCAAAGGATGAAAGGTACAGTGGAGAGACCCCATAGTGAGGTAGCCTGTCCCATCCAGCCCAGAGGGGAGAAGCAGCGGTGCATTGTTTCTGTGTGTGTATGTCCCTGTTAATAAACGCGCCTCTGTGGCTTGTCACCTGTTAATCTGTGTCGCGTGAATCTATCGCCCACATTCTCTTGGCGTAAACCGACCCCCACTGACCCGGTTTCGCCACACTTGGTGGCAGCGGTGGGATAGATTCAGCCCGTTCTAGGGGAATCGGCAGGGGATAGGTACCATGGTACCATCCGGCGCTTCGCGGCCAGACCTCAAGGGCGGACTGCCACACGTGCTGCAGTACAGGGGGACCACAGACACCTAAATCCCCAGTCATGGTGTAATGACAGGGATAGGAAAACAGACAAGTGAGCCCTAATCTACCCGCCACTCAGTCCCTGCCTACTTGCAACGACCCGCCCTAGGCGACGGGGGACAACTGGGCGACGGTCCCTACACTCAGTAAATGCACGACAGACAACCAGACAAGGAAACACAGAACAAAGGGAAACGGGGCAGTTGCCCACGGCAACACCGTGAGCAACAAGAGTAGTAAATGAGCCGAGTCAAACCAGGAGAGTACGAGGTGCCAAACGCAGAGCAGGAGAATAGTGAACAAGCCGAGTCAAACCAGGAGTGTACGAGGTACCAAACGCAGAGCAGAAGAGTAGTCAGTAAGCCAGGGTCAATACGAAGCAGGGACAAGTAGTTCAAGAAGCTGCAGCAGGGCCAGGAAACCAACAGAGAAGAAATCACAAGCAAGGAGGAACAGGAAAGGCAGGTATAAATAGACAGAGGGCGGGAGCTAGCTCCGTCTGGCCAGGCTGTGATAGGCTCTCCCACTCCTAAGCCTGCCATCCTGAGTGGTGGAAGATGGAGTCAGTCTCACAGACATAGAAGCAGGCGCAGACTGATTACCTATGGGCGTGGATACAGAAGCTGTGCCTGGCATATACTTAACAGTACCCCCCCCCCTTTTATGAGGGGCCACCAGATCCTTTCTAGATGGACCTGGTTTATTGGGGAAACGAAGGTGGAACCTCCTGACCAATACCCCAGCGTGAACATCCCGGGCGGGTACCCAAGTCCTCTCCTCAGGCTCGTACCCTCTCCAATGGACCAGGTACTGGAGGGAGCCTTGGACCATCTTGCTGTCCACAATCTTGGCCACCTCGAATTCTACCCCCTCAGGAGTGAGAACGGGGACAGGAGGTTTCCTCGAGGGAGCCAAGGACGGGGAGCAGCGTTTAAGGAGGGAGGCATGAAACACGTCGTGTACTCGAAAAGATGGGGGCAACTCCAGTCGGAAGGAGACAGGATTGAGGACTTCAATAACCTTGTACGGCCCTATAAACCGGGGAGCAAACTTCTTTGACGGGACTTTAAGGTGCAAGTTCTTAGACGATAGCCACACCAGATCCCCGACCATAAACAAGGGGTTAGCAGAACGTCTTCTATCTGCCTGAGTTTTTTGTATGCTCTGGGACGACTCTAGGTTCTTCTGAACCTGGGCCTAGACTGTGCACAGTTCCCGATGAACGACCTCTACCTCGGGATTGTTGGAACTACCAGGTGAAACGGAGGAGAACCGTGGATTAAACCCCAAATTACAGAAAAAGGGGGAGACCCCTGACGAGTTACTGACCCGGTTATTAAGGGAAAATTCGGCGAGGAGAATGAATGAGACCCAATCATATTGACAGTCAGAGATAAAACACCTTAAATATTGTTCTAGAGACTGATTAGTCCTCTCGGTTTGGCCATTAGTTTCAAGATGGAAGGCAGAGGAGAAGGACAGATCAATCTCCAACTTTTTACAGAAGGCTCTCCAAAACAAAGAAACAAATTGTACCCCTCTGTCAGAAACAATATTGACAGGGACCCCATGGAGACGCAGGATGTGTTTGACAAACAAGGTAGCTAACGTCTTAGCATTGGGTAGTTTTTTGAGGGACACAAAGTGGCACATCTTACTGAAGCGGTCTACTACAACCCACACCACCGACTTGCCTTGAAATGGAGGCAAATCTGTGATAAAATCCATGGAGATATGGGTCCAAGGTCTCTGGGGAATGGGATAAGAACGTAGTAAGCCCGCTGGTCGGGACCTGGGAGTCTTGGACCTAGCACAAACCTCACAAGTGGCGACGTAGGCCTTAACGTCTTTAGGCAACCCAGGCCACCAATAGTTTCTGCCAATGAGGTGCTTGGTACCCAGGATGCCTGGATGACCAGATAGTGCGGAGTCATGATTTTCCCTAAGTACCCTTAGCCGGAATTGCAGGGGACCAAACAGCTTGTTCTCAGGAAGGTTCCCGGGAGCTGAACCTTGATCAGCAGCAATTTCAGAGACTAAATCAGAATCAATAGAGGAAATGATTATACCTGGAGGCAAAATACATGCAGGATCTTCCTCCGAAGGAGGGCTGGCCATGAAGCTACGCGACAGTGCATCAGCCTTAATATTTTTAGACCCAGCCCTATAGGTGACCAAAAAGTTGAATCTGGTAAAAAATAACGCCCATCGAGCTTGTCTTGGGTTTAGCCTCCGGGCCGATTCTAGGAAAACCAGATTCTTGTGGTCGGTAAGGACCGTTACCTGGTGCCTAGCACCCTCCAGGAAGTGGCGCCACTCTTCAAATGCCCATTTAATGGCTAAGAGTTCGCGGTTACCAATATCATAGTTACTCTCAGTGGGCGAAAACTTCCTGGAGAAGTAGGCACAGGGACAGAGATGGGTGAGGGACCTGGTACCCGGGGACAAGACAGCCCCCACTCCCACCTCGGACGCGTCAACCTCCACGATAAATGGCTCCATTTGGTTGGGCTGAACCTACACCGGGGCCAAGATAAAGCACTTCTTAAGGGCCTCAAAAGCCTGGACAGCCTCAGGAGGCCAGTGGAGGAGATCAGCACCCTTGCGAGTGAGGTCCGTAAGAGGCTTAGCGATGACCGAGAAGTTAGCAATAAATCTCCTGTAATAATTAGAGAACCCCAAGAAGCACTGTAACGCCTTCAGGGAGGCAGGTTGGACCCATTCCGCCACAGCCTGGACCTTGGCGGGGTCCATGCGGAATTCATGAGGAGTGAGGATTTGACCCAAAAATGTTATCTCCTGCACCCCAAACACACATTTTTCGGTCTTCGCAAACAGTTTGTTTTCCCGAAGTACCTGGAGCACCTTCCTGACATGCTCTATGTGGGAGGACCAGTCCTTGGAAAACACAAGTATGTCATCAAGGTACACTACAAGAAATACCCCCAGGTAATCTCTTAAAATCTCATTTATGAAATTCTGGAAGACCGCGGGAGCATTACACAACCCAAAGGGCATGACGAGGTATTCAAAATGACCTTCGGGCGTGTTAAACGCAGTCTTCCACTCATCCCCCTCTTTGATGCGGATAAGGTTATACGCCCCCCGTAGATCAAACTTAGAGACCCATTGGGCCCCCTGAACCTGATTAAAGAGATCAGGAATCAAAGGAAGGGGATACTGGTTCCTTACAGTGACCTTATTCAAGTTACGGTAGTCAATGCATGGCCTAAGACCACCATCCTTCTTCCCTACGAAGAAGAAGCCAGCACCTACCGGAGAAGTAGAGGGGCGAATGTAACCCTTGGCCAGGCATTCCTGGATATACTCTCTCATGGCTTCACGTATGGGACAAGAGAGATTAAATATCCTACCCTTAGGGAGCTTAGCTTCTGGTACCAAATCGATAGCGCAATCGTATTCTCTATGAGGAGGTAACACTTTGGAGGCCTCCTTAGAGAAAACATCAGCGAAGTCCTGAACAAACTCAGGTAGCGTGTTCACCTCCTCAGGGAGAGAAATAGAATTAACAGAAAAACATGACGTCAAGCATTCATTACCCCATTTGGTAAGATCCCCAGTATTCCAGTCAAACGTGGGATTATGCAACTGCAACGAGGAAAGGCCTAAAACCAAATCGGACGATAATCCCTGCATCAACAGTACAGAGCACTGCTCCAAATGCATGGAGCCAACAAGGAGTTCAAAAACAGGGGTATGCTGTGTAAAATAACCATTAGCAAGAGGAGTGGAGTCCATACCCACTACCGGGACAGGTTTAGGCAAATCAATCAAAGGCATAGCTAGAGACATAGCAAATTCCACAGACATGATATTAGCAGACGACCCTGAATCCACGAAGGCACTGCCGGTAGCAGACCTACCACCAAAAGTGACCTGAAAGGGAAGCAAGATTTTATTACGTTTCATATTTACGGGAAATACCTGTGCGCCCAAGTGACCTCCCCGATGATGAGGTTTTCCGGCTGCTTATTCTTATGCCTAGGACAGGTGTTCACTTGATGCTTGTCATCCCCACAATAGAAGCAGAGACCATTCTTCCTGCGGAACTCTCTACGTTGTTGGGGGGACACGGAGGGGCCGAGTTGCATAGGTACCTCCGAGTCTTCCGTGGAAGAACGAAGCAACGGAACCTCGGGAGGCATCATGGGGGAGTCAGAGGAGAAAACACATAAACGTTCACGTTGTCGTTCCCTGAGACGTCGGTCAAGTCGTACCGCTAAAGCCATAACCTGGTCTAGGGAGTCAGAAGAGGGATAGCTAACTAGCAGGTCTTTCAGGGTGTTCGACAGGCCCAACCTCAACTGGCACCTTAAGGCAGGGTCATTCCACCGAGAAGCTACGCACCACTTCCTAAAGTCAGAGCAATACTCCTCAACAGGTCTCTTACCCTGACGTAAGGTCACCAGCTGACTCTCGGCAAAGGCAGTCCTGTCAGTCTCGTCATAAATGAGTCCAAGAGCAGATAATAAAATATCAAAGGAGGAAAGTTCAGGGGCGTCAGGAGCCAAGGAGAAGGCCCATTCTTGGGGCCCTTCCTGGAGCCGGGATATAATTATACCCACCCGCTGGCTCTCAGAACCTGAGGAGTGGGGCTTTAAACGAAAATAGAGCCTACAACTCTCCCGAAAGGAGAAAAAAGTATTTCGGTCCCCTGAGAACCGGTCAGGCAACTTGAGGTGGGGTTCAAGAGGTGAGGTGAGGGGCACTACCATGGTAGCATCAGGCTGGTTGACCCTCTGAGCCAGGGCCTGGACCTGTAGGGAGAGACCCTGCATTTGCTGAACCAGGGTCTCAAGGGGGTTCATAGTGGTGTGAGGGACCAGGGTAGAGTAGGTATATGGGCTTGTGATTATGTAATGACAGGGATATGGAAACAGACAAGTGAGCCCTAATCTACCCGCCACTCAGTCCCTGCCTACTTGCAATGACCCGCCCTAGGCGACGGGGTACAACTGGGCGACGGTCCCTACACTCAGTAAGTGCACGACAGACAACCAGACAAGGAAACACAGAACAAAGGGAAACGGGGCAGTTGCCCACGGCAACACCGTGAGCAACAAGAGTAGTAAACGAGCTGAGTCAAACCAGGAGAGTACGAGGTGCCAAACGCAGAGCAGGAGAATAGTGAACAAGCCGAGTCAAACCAGGAGTGTACGAGGTACCAAACGCAGAGCAGAAGAGTAGTCAGTAAGCCAGGGTCAATACGAAGCAGGGACAAGTAGTTCAAGAAGCTGCAGCAGGGCCAGGAAACCAACAGAGAAGAAATCAAAAAGCAAGGAGGAACAGGAAAGGCAGGTATAAATAGACAGAGGGCGGGAGCTAGCTCCGTCTGGCCAGGCTGTGATAGGCTCTCCCACTCCTAAGCCTGCCATCCTGAGTGGTGGAAGATGGAGTCAGTCTCACAGACATAGAAGCAGGTGCAGATTGATTACCTATGGGCGTGGATACAGAAGCTGTGCCTGGCAGATCCTTAACACATGGAGCCTGACTCTATGGATCCTCCCGGCGGAGCAGAGGCTGTCCCCTATGGCAGCTACCTCCGAATTACACTCCAAGAGCTGTGCCGATTCCGGCGCATTGCCTTCTCGTCCCGCTACATCAAGGATCGGCTGATTGAGAAGCTCCAAACCTGGGACCTGGCGAACCCGGCCGAGATGGGAGAGATGGCCGAGGGTGACGTAGACTACTGCCCCGAAGAACCGGCCAGTCGCCAGGGAACTGGCCATAGCGCCATCTCGGACGCCCAGGCCCTGCAGATGGGGGATCTGCTGATCGCTCTGGGGCCTCAAAGCTCCGAGGCCGAGCGCTTGATCATCGTTGGGGCCGTTGCCAGTGCAGTGGCACCCCCAAAACCAACAACAACCAATCCCTGCCGGGCCCCGAAAACCCCAACTACGATACAACGACCTCCCCAAGTTGGATCCTTCGTCCACGGATATCGATGCGCACCTAACCATGCTGGAGACACAGCTACAGGTGCATGACATCCCCACCACCGAATGGGCTCGCTACGTGGGGCCCAGCCTGCAAGGGAGGGCCCTTGAAGTCTACCGGAGCCTAGGTCCAGAGGACGGACGGGACTACGGTTGCCTCCGGGACGCCCTGCTGAAGAGGTATGCGATCACCCCAGAGACTTACAGAGAGCGGTTCCGTAATTTGACGCTCGCCGGCCAGGGTACCCATGTGGAACTGGCAGCCAAGCTCCGCTTAAGCTGCTCCAGGTGGGCCGAGGGGAAGAAGGCCTTCAGTCGGGAGGCCCTGGAGGACCTCATCCTTTTGGAGCAACTCCTCTCCAAGATGGAGGTCCCCGTTCGTGCCTGGGTCGTGGACCGCCACCCCAGCACCCCTGAAGATGCCGCCACCCTGGCCGACGAGTTCTTGGCCCACCGACCCCAGTGGAGAAGCATTCCGCACCAGGACCAACGCCGAGAGCTCCGAGCCCCTACCAAAATAGCGGAACCACCCCGGCCAACTTCGATGAGACCCCAGCCGCAGCCTACGGCCGCCCCGATCCCTCCAAGGGTCCGCGGCCCTACGGACTCCCGCCAGTGTTATGGGTGCCACCAGCCGGGGCACATCCGACGGGACTGCCCCCTGGCCCAATCAACGGTGCCCTTTCCCAGACCAACCCCAACCCGGGTCGCCTTTTTCCCGGAGGCGGGCGACCCCGATGAGTGTGACCACCTCCTAGATGCACCAGAGGTGGAGGAGGTGGTCTACCACGTAGAGCTTGCGAGCCTCGTCACGAACCAGGTCCCTGCCAACATGCAGGGCCACCGACAGCCCGTGGTGCTGGGACGCCGCACCGTCCAGGGACTCTGTGACTCGGGGGCATCCCTTACCCTGGTGAGAGCGGACCTGGTTCCCCAGTCTAAGGTTCTTCCCCAGCGATTAGCCCGGATTGCCCTGGCGGACGGACAGCAGCGGTCCATTCCCCGCGCCAGAGTCTACCTGGACTGGGGCCCCGGAAAAGGGGAGGTCGAAGTCGGGCTCATGCCGGATCTCCCCGCCGATGTCTTATTGGGGAACGACCTTGGGAACGGTCTCACAAGTCAGTTCGCTGGGGCCGTGACCTGCAGCCAAGCCCGGGAGAACCTTTACCGGCCTCCACCACCGACCAGTGTAACCACCGAGGCTCCTCTCCCGGAAGCCCCGCTCCCCGAACCGCCGGTGGTAAGTACCCAAGCCCCTGACGCCTCACAACTGACCGACTCGACGAACCCCCCGACAGACCTGGGGGAGGTGGATAGGGTCGCTTTTAGGGAGGACCAGCATACGGATCCTTCCCTGTCCTCTGCCCGTAGCCTGGCCGATCGACCACCCAGTGGAGGGGCCCAGGCAGGGTTCCAGTGGGACAACGGGCTGTTGTACCGGGTCGAAGCCCCGACCAAGCCCGAGTCGCCCTGGACCGCCTCCAAACAGCTGCTTGTTCCCCAAGCCTACCGTGCACGACTGTTAGTCCTGGCCCACGATATACCCGCGGCGGGTCACACTGGGACCAGGTCCACCAGGGCCCGGCTCTCAAAGGCTTTCTTTTGGCCAGGGCTGACTGAGGACGTGCGGCGGTACCGAGCTTCGGGTGGTGGGGGCCCCGCGCAAGGTGCCGCTCAAGCAGCTGCCCCTCATCTGAGACCCCTTCCAGCGGGTGGCCATAGATCTGGTTGGCCCCATTAATCCCCCCTGCCGAGGGAGAAAGCGTTACATCCTAACCCTGGTAGACTTCGCTACCAGATACCCGGACGCAGTGGCTCTGTCCTCCATAGATGTCGAGCACGTCCGTCGCCCAGGGACTCATGGACATCTTCAGCCGGGTGGGGTTCCCACGTGAGGTACTCACAGACCAGGGATCTCAATTCCAGGGAGTACTCATGCAGGACTTCTGGAATCGGCACGGGGTGAGTTCTCTAAGAACCACCGCCTACCACCCCCAAACGAACAGACTGTGTGAAAGGTTCAACGGTACCCTCAAGCAGTTGCTACTCCGATACGTCCACTCGGAGGGGAGAGACTGGGACTGCTCCTTGCAGCAGCTTCTCTTTGCCTATCGAGAGGTGCCGCAGGAGTCTACCGGGCACTCCCCATTCGAGTTGCTGTTCGCGAGGCGGGTCCGGGGACCCTTGGACTTAGTCCGGGAAGGTTGGGAAGGGAAGTTTGCAAGCCCGGAGATCCCGGTAGTAGACTATGTGAGCCAAATGCGGGAGCGCCTAGCACGGCTGATGGATTTGGCCCATCAGCGATTGGAAGTAGCTCGAAGCCGTCAACGGGACGAGTACAACCGTAGCGCCCGACCCCGAGAGTTGGGGGTGGGGGAGAAGGTACTGGTCCTCGCGCCACTACGAGGCAACAAGTTGCAGGCCAATTGGGCTGGACCGTACACTGTAGTGGGACGACAGGGGACGACGAACTACCTAGTAGCCCACGACAAGGCAGAAAAGCGGGTACGGAACTACCACATAAACCGGCTCAAGGCCTATGTGGTAAGGGAGGTAGGAGCAGTCGCGATATGCATGGACAACCCTGACGTGGACCGCATCCCTGACCTACTGGCAGAGGCACGACGCCAGACAGGGCTGGCAGATGTGCAGCTTGAAGTCCAGCTATCGCGCTTGCAGAGTAGGGAGATGGGGGAGGTGTTAGCAGCCCAGGAGGCCCTGTTCACCGCGTCCCCCGGACGTACCTCCCTAGTCACTCACGAGGTCGACACTGGAGGAGCCCGACCCCTGAGGCAGCCCGCGTTCTGAGTGGCTCCCTCAGTGCTGACCACGATGAGAAAAGAAGTAGAATGCTGGAGATGGGGGTCATTGTACCATCTCACAGTCCTTGGGCCGCCGGCGTTGTGTTGGTCCCCAAGAAGGACAAAACCACGAGTTTCTGTGTAGACTACCGGCGGCTGAACGAGGTAACCGTTACGGATGCCTATCCGATGCCCCGGATTGATGAGCTGCTCGATAGGCTGGGAGGGGCACGCTTCGTGTCCACTCTGGATCTCACAAGGGCTACTGGCAGATTCCTCTAACTAAGGAAGCCCAAGAGCACTCGGCGTTCATCACCCCGTTCGGCCTGTTTGAATTTACGTGCATGCCGTTCGGGATGAAGAACGCCCCCGCGACCTTCCAGAGTGTGGTCAACTGGATCCTCGTGGGGTGTCAGGAGTTTGCCCAGGCCTACCTGGACGATATCGCTATCTTTAGCGAGACTTGGGAGGAACACTTGGGGCACGTGGCGCAGATCCTGGAGCGCATCCGTTACGCCGGCCTCACCATCCGCCCCGACAAGTGCCAGATGGGGATGGCAGAAGTCGCCTACCGGGGGCACCGAGTGGGTAGCGGACAGATCCGCCCCGAGCCGGCCAAGGTGGAGGTCATTCTCCAATGGCCCCGGCCGGCCAACCAGAAGCAGGTTAGGGCCTTTCTGGGAGTCACATGGTACTACCGAAAATTCATCCCGCAGTATAGTACCCTGGCCAAGCCCTTGACCGACTTGACGTCCAAAAGGTTCAGTCAACTGATGCCCTGGTCCCCTGACTGTGAGGCGGCCTTCGGGAGCCTTAAGACTGCCCTCTCCACCTCCCCTGTCCTGGCTGCCCCTGACTTCCACCGGCGGTTCATAGTCCAAACCGATGCCTCAGACGTCGGGCTGGGAGCGGTACTGAGCCAAGTGGACCAGGCGGGCCACGAACACCCGGTCGCGTACCTCTCCCGGAAGCTGCTGGACCGAGAGAGGGCATTGGCGGGGTCACTTCTCTCGGGGGTATTAACTGTAGTGGTGGTCCTGCGGCGTCTCCTGGGAGGGTCCGACCTCTTCATCCCTGCATGAGGAGGTTGATAAATAAAACAGTTTCACCATTCGAAAAGTCTGTCTCAGAGGCAAGAAATGAATATGTGTTTGAATGTTTTATGTTGTGCTTAGACATTTCAGACTTGTAAAAGTATGTAGTGTGTTATTGTTTTGTTTTAGATTTTTATAGAACAACACTTTTTTTTATTATATTAGTTTTTATGTGTTTTATTTTCTTTTTTTTTTTTATTTATAACGATACAAAAAAGATAGTTTTTATGGAACAAATGGACTTCCCTGACACTAAACTAGGGCAAGGGTTCCTAACACTAAACCTAACTAGATTTTATGTGAACATCCCTGACGCTAAACCTAAGTACGGCGACGAATCCCTGACGCTAAACCTAAGTACGGCGATGATTCCCTGACACCAAACCTAAGTAGATTATTCCAAGCTTCCCTGACGCTAAAGCTACCTACGGTGTTGGATCCCTAATGCTAAACCTAACTATGTGAAGGATTCCTTACGCTAAACTCCCTGACACTAAACCTATCCTTTTTGACTGTTCTCTGACATTAACCCTGATAGTAACTAGTTAATAACTATCTAAAACAACTTTTTTTAAATTGTATTAGTTTTTATGGTTTGTTTTTTTATTTTGTTTTATAAAGAAGAAAAAAAAAAGATGCTTGTATAAAAATTATCCAGGTCCAGCAGTGGGTGCACTCAATCCCACACAATTTTGGCATTAACTCCCAGTAAGGATGGGCATTCTAGAGATGAATATTGGTGTTCTTCCCGTCATATACCCTAAATTTGTAATTATACCCTGATGCACTCATACACAGCTTATACATCTTCACCTAACTATGGCGACGATTCCCTGACACTAAACCTAACGAGATTATTCCGAGCTTCCCTGACACTAAACCCAACTACGGTGACGAGTGGCTAACACTAAACCTAACTAGATTATTCCGAGCTTCCCTGACACTAAATTTAACTACAGTGATGGATTCCTAAAGCTAACGCTAAACCTAACTATGGTGACAGATTCCTGATGTTAAATTCCCTGACACTAAACCTAACTATGCTTAATACTAACCTTAATACTATCTGTACTAACTTTTTTAGATTTTATGAATTTCTAGACTTTTTTTTTTTTTTTGTAATTTTATAGTTATCAAACAAAAAAAATCCAGGGACCAAATGATGTGGCCCTGAGGGCCGGTAAGTGGTCAGTGAACGACATCACTGACCAAAATGTGGGGGTAACAAGGGGGACACAAGGAAAACACAGGGAGGAGGAGTAGGAGGACAGGAGTGGGAAGTGAAGGAGGATGATGGAAACCACAATCGACAAAAAAATTTCTATAGTACAAGTTCTACTAGCACAGCAACAGCTCCGAACACCCGCTCTGAACCACTCTAAACCCAACAGAGAAGTTCAGGGCCGGTGTAGGCGGTAACGGCAGCGATTGCCGTTATTGGACACTAGTCACTGAGTATCCAATTGTGGTGATCGCAGAGGTGGGACCACTGCTATTGGTCCCTGGGTACTGATCTGTGATAGCCTGCTGTCCAAGACAGCAGTAATTACAGCTCATATACATGACAGGGAAAAATGGCGCCGCAGGGGCTTCTCCAGTAGCGGAATCCCCTGGCCAGAGCGTCAGCCGAGGATTCCGCTCCTACAAGGAGATACAGCGGTGCTATTTGTGGGGGAGTGCCATCTATGAGTGGGGGGGGGACGCTATCTACAGGGGGATTAGAGGGAGACAGGAGTCCCCGGCCAGAGATCTCGTGATGCTCTGGCCGGAGACTCCACAGTTGAAAGCCCGACATCACTGTCCATATATGGATAGTAATGTCAAGGGCTTCCCCGGGCTCAGCGCTCAAAGTAGCGCTGTGTGCGGCGAATCCTTAGCCAGGATCAGTTTTTACCGGCCGTTACAAGGAGGAATTCCTGAAAAACAGCCGGTGAAAATGGATTCATTGACTTTTATGGGAGTCATTAAAAAAAACAGGCATGTGAATACACCCATAGAACTCTATTCTTCTGAAAACGGCTGTGTGACTAGGCTACATTCGCACGACAGCGGGAAAAAAATGGCCATTAAAAACTGTTCAACTGTCAGTTTTTCATCGCCATTTTGCATCAGTGTGTCTCCAAATATTCCATTTACAGTCCGTCTGTCCGATTTTTAATGGCCATTTGTCCTTCGTTTGCCATCCGTTTGTCTGGCCGTTAAAAAAAAAAGGATGGATTTTATTTGTCAGATTTTTTTTTTGTACCAACCCCCTGAAAACGCCACAGTGCCCATTTAAATCGTGCTGCAATGTCCCTGTAGATAGTGTCCACTGTAGATCATGCCCGCATAGGGCCAGTGCCCACATAGTGCCACAGTGCCCACTGTAAAAAGTGCCACAGTGCCCACATAACGTGCCAGTGCCACAGAGCTCACTATAGATAGTGCACGGTACCCACATATAGTGACATAGTACCCACATATTAAGTGGCAGTGCCCACATAGTGCCACAGTTCCCATTGTAGATAGTGCCACAGTGCCCACATATAAAGTGACATAGCGCCCATATACAAAGTGCCAGAGCCCACTTAGTGCCACAGATCCCATGTAGATAGCGCTAGTGAATCGCCTGCTAGAGCTTCGACAGCACTTTGGCTGTGGATTCTGTTTCAGGAGTAGCCCCTGATATCACTGTCTATATATGGGCAGTGATGCCAGGGGCTTCTGCAGGAGGGGAATCCCCAGCAAAAGAGTCGGAAAAGCTCTGGCCGGGGATTCCGCTCTTGGAGTAATCCCTTGACGTCACTGCCCATATATGGATAGTGACGCCAGGGGCTTCTCCAGGAGTGGTATCCCTGGCCAGAGAGGGATCTGGCCACCCGGGATTCTGCTCTTACAGGGAGCTACAATGGTGCTAGCTACAGGGAAAGGATTGTTATATACAGGCATGTGTGCTATCTACTGGCGGGGTTGGTGCTATTTACATGGGGGTTCTATCTACATGGGGTGGGTGCTATCTACTACAAGGGAGGTAAGAGGGAGCCCCTGATGCCACTGTCCATATATGGACATGACATCAAGGGCTTTCCAAGACAGGAGTCCCTGGCGAGAGAGCTTGCGATACTCTGGCCGGGAACTCCATAGTTGAAAGCTCTGAGCCCAATATGGACAGTGCTGGCAGGGGCTTCCCCGGGCTCAGCACACAAAGTAGCTCTGTGTGCAGGGAGTCCTCGGCCAGGATCAGTTTTTACCAGCCATTGCAAGGATTTATTCTTGAAAAACGGCCGGTAAAAACGGATCCATTGACTTCTACGGGAGCTGTCTGGCCATGAAAACGGCCAAAAATAGGACATGTACAATTTTTTGACGGCTGGTATTCACGGGCCGTTAGAAAAAAAACGGCCATGTGAATACACCCGTAGAACTTCTTTGTTCTGAAACCGGCCGTGTGACGGACATTATAAAACGGCTGTTACACGGAAAATGCCACTAATTTTACTGACTGCAGAATAGTGTCGTTTGTTGTATACTGTATACTGTTGTATAGCTTAAATTATTTTTTTTTTACTTTTTCTACATTCCTTGCGACTGGAAACTCCTTTGCTGCATTTTCAATTCCACCTGGGGACATCTACCATCACGGGGATCATCCGCTCAACCGGCCAGTTAATCTAAAATACACTCAAGGTGATAGTGATGCCTCCATCCACACCTGAAGACTGACTGAGGATTGCTGAGAGGTTTCAGGACGCTGCACAGTATCCCAACTACACAGGCGCGCTGGACGAAAAGCACATCCGTGTTAAGGAGGCTCTGTCACCACATTATAAGTGCCCTATCTTGTACATAATGTGATCGGCGCTGTAATGTAGATTACAGCAGTGTTTTTTATTTAGAAAAACAATCATTTTTGATGGAATTATGACCTATTTTAGCTTTATACTAATGACTTTCTTAATGGACAACTGGGCGTGTTTTACTTTTTGACCAAGTGGGTGTTGTACAGAGGAGTGTATGACGCTGACCAATCAGTGACCAATCGGCGTCATACACTTCTCTCCATTCATTTACACAGCACATAGTGATCTAGCTAGATCACTATGTACAGCCACATACACACACATTAACGTTACTCAAGTGTCCTGACAGTGAATAGAGATCACTACCAGCCAGGACGTGATGTCTATTCAGAATCCTGACACTCCGGTAACGTTTGTGTGAGATTTACAGCAAGACAAGCTTAATCTCGTTTTAAATGACAGTTTACAGCGTAAACTCACCTTGCTGTAAATCTCACACAAACGTTACCGAAGTGTCAGTATTCTGATTAGGCATCACGTCCTGGCTGGTAGTGATCTCTATTTACTGTCAGGACATTTGAGTAACGTGAATGTGTGTGTATGTGGCTACACATAGTGATCTAGCTAGATCACTATGTGCTGTATAAATGAATAGGAAGAAGTGTATGATGCTGATTGGTCAGCGTCATACACTTCTCTCCACAGCGCCCACTTGGTCAAAAAGTAAAACACGCCCAGTTTTCCATTAAGAAAGTCATTAGCATAAAGCTAATATAGGTCATAACTCTGTCAAAAATGATATTTTTTCTAAATAAAAAAACTGTTGTAATCTACATTACAGTGCCAATCACATTATATACAAGATAGGGCACTTATAATGTGGTGACAGAGCCTCTTTAAGAAGCCGTCAAACTCTGGCTTCCGTTTCTATGATTGCAAACAGTATTTATCGGCAGTGCTGTTGGCCTTGGCTGACAGCAATTACCGGTTTGTGATTGTGGATATTGGAGCCTATGGAAGAATTGCGGATGCTGGCATTTTCAGGGTTTCGAGAATGAGTGAGCGGCTTCTTAACAACCATCTGCCCCTACCTGAAGACCGCCTGTCCGACTCTACTGGACCACCCACCCCCTTCGTCATGATGGCAGACGAGGGGTTTCGGACTCTTCCTCGGCAGATGAGGATTGGATACCTGTTAGCGCATATTTAATTACAGGCTCACGAGGGCCCGCCGGTATGTTGAGTGCGCATTTGGGATCCTTGCCAGCAAGTGAAGAGTTTTCCAGTTGTCCATCTAGATGGATACTGAGAACGTGGACTTGGTCATCCAAGCCTGCGTTCTCCTAGACAACTATCCCTGGATCCATTATGACACATTGGATTTTGATTTGGAGAATACCTTTCCTGCTTTAAACTGTCCCTTTAGACTCTACGCCGCATGGAAGACCTGGATCATTGGGCCTTAAGATTCGAGACTTGTGTGCGGACTACTTCATGCCCCCGGAGGGTTCTGTTCCATGACAACTGGATCATATCCACTAGAGTTGCTGATTTTTGTGGACAGTGTAATGTTTCTACCTTTTTGTTTTACTAGTTTAGTTATGTTTGGTTTAGTTTGTGTAGGAACTCGCAATGCAATGAGGACCCTTGACGTGGGTTGCGAGCTAATGTATTTTTGCCAAAGTTTGCAGTTTTTACTACTCGTTATAAAGTCAGAAATTTTTTGTAATTTTCCGTTTTACATTTTTTATATTGATTTTTTTTTTAATTTCAATAAATTCTTATTTGAGTTTTCCATATGAACAACAAGAATTTAAAGATTTCTAAACACGCCGAGATCTAAACAAAGTTACATTTAGATACAGAGAAATAAACATTGCCTCTGTTTTGAGCTTGGTGGATTAAGTGGCTTGTGATATAAGTGGAGTTATAAAACCGGAGTAAAAAAGAGGAGTAAATGCCACAGTAAGTACTCTTCTTTTCTTTTACTTTGACAATTGTTCTCTGTTTTTTTGTAACTGGGATAATGGATAGCAAGATTGTAGGTTTTCTTCAGTGCACAGTTTGCCATATGTATGCACGACTGGAGCCTGAGTTCCAGGGTGAATACCTCTGTGGCAGATGTGAGCATGTTGTTCAACTGGAAGCTCGCATTAGAGATCTGGAGGAGCAGAATGCAATAATGAGGACGATAGACAATCTTGAGCGGAGCTTGCTGCTCATGGAGCACGCAGTTAGTGGGGTAGATCTGGAGGGTGAAGACATGGGTGTTACGTCCATGGCCGGGGATCGCCGTTCTAACTCACCCCCTGACGATCCCGGCCATGGACACCTCTCTGCTCGGCGTCCTCCTCCCTCTGGCAGGCGCCGGCACTGTCTTCCGGGTCCCCCCGCCGTTCCCCGCAGGGCGCGCGCCCGCGCGTGCACGGCCTTAAAGGGCCAGTACGCGTCCAGCTGCCAGTAATCAGTTATTAGCCCAAATGGCTGCTGGACTATAAAAATTAGCTCTGCCCACTGGTTCCTTGCCTGAGCGTTGTTGTATACCCTAGTCTGTCTTGCTAAAGGTCTCCCAGTGTTTTCCAGTTCCCAGTGTTGCCCGTTCCTGCTGCCTGTACCCTGTATCCCGTACTATCGTTACCTGCTGTAAAAGCCAAGTCGTGTCTTCCGCCGCATCCGCGGCGTCACCTGCTGTGAAAGCCAAGTCGTGCCTTTCCGCTGCATCCGCGGCGTCACCTGCTGTGAAAGCCAAGTCGTGCCTTCCCACTGCATCCGCGGCGTCACCTGCTGTGAAAGCCAAGTCGTGCCTTCCCGCTGCATCCACGGCGTCACCTGCTGTGAAAGCCAAGTCGTGCCTTCCCGCTGAATCCGCGGCGTCACCTGCTGTGAAAGCCAAGTCGTGATCCTGCCACTGTCTACTATTGCGTCAGGTACCCGTTTTGAACTATAGACATTGTTTTGTACCTAGTTGGCCAGCTGCTACCCCGCTACGCGGTACGGCCCAGTGGGTCGCTCAGGCCATGGACCCCGCTGGCCAAGTCAAGAGTCTGTCATCCTCCCAAGCCATGCAGGCAGACCTGCAGGATCTGCAAGCGCGACAGGATCAACTCATTGTGGTAGTAAACTCCATGGCGCAGCATCTTGGTGCACTAGTTTCTTCCGTCATCGCTCCTAGTGAAACTCCTCCGATCAACCCTCCAGCTACACCTCCTGGCAGCTCCAGTTCGGACTCTCGGTTCTCGCTGCCATTGCCACCACGGTTTCATGGAGATGCAAGTTCGTGCAGGGGGTTCCTGAACCAATGCCAAATCCATTTCACTCTGCACGCCCAGGCATTTCCTTCGGACGGAGCCAGGATCGCCTTCATTGTATCCCTACTCGCCAGCAAGGCCCTGGCGTGGGCGAACCCAATCTGGGAACGACAGGGACCCGTGACCAGAGACTTCCTGGGGTTTGTGCGGTTGTTCCGTTCCGTATTTGAGGAGCCTGGACGAGCCTCATCGGCTGCTACTGCTATTTTTAACCTGCGTCAGGAGGACGCCTCCGTGGGCGAATACACCATCCAGTTCCGGACTCTGGCAGGAGAATTGTCTTGGAATAACGAGGCCTTGGTAGCATCCTTCTGGCATGGCCTATCGCCTGAGATCAAAGACGAACTGGCTGCTCGAGATCTCACAGCTGCCCTGGATGATCTGATTCAGCTGGCTAGCCGCGTGGACATAAGGCTCAGAGAGAGATCCCAAGAGATTCTTCAGGAGAGACGGCTTCCTAGACTGGCGTCCAACTTCCAGCAACCCCTCTTGCCCTGTTCTTCTGCTGCATCCGAGGTCCCGATGCAGGTGGATCGGCTTAAACTGTCTGATCAGGAGAAACAGCGCAGGCGCACCTCTGGACTCTGTCTGTATTGCGGCCTCGCTGGCCATGTTGTGCGTCTGTGTCCCCAGAGGCCTAAGAAACCCCAATGTCTGGGATTGGTTGGAGAGACAACCCTGGGCGCTACTGCACTTGATAGAGAATTCTCGTCCAAGCTGTTCATTCCTGTAACCATTGTCGCTGGCGGGAGACCTCATCCAGTCTCTGCCTACCTGGACTCTGGCTCCGCAGCCAATTTCATCTGTCAAGACCTTGTGGATCTCCTTCAGTTGCCCACTGTTTTGCTGGAGAGACCATTGATCGTTGCCTCGGTAGATGGACTGCCTTTGCCTAACCCAGTATTGTCTGTGACCAAGCCATTGAGACTCCAGGTGGGAGCTCTTCATTCCGAGCTGATCTCTCTGTATGTCTTGTCCAAGGCCGTCAACCCCGTGCTGCTGGGCTTGCCTTGGCTCCGTCTTCACGCCCCAGTCCTGAATTGGAACTCTGGAGAGGTTCTTCAGTGGGGCCCCAAGTGTCTAGACCGCTGTCTGGGTCATGTCCTTCCATCCCAGCCTTCTTCGCCTCAGTCATTGTCTGGGCTACCTTCTTGTTACTCTCAGTTCGCTGATGTCTTCGACAAAAAGGAGGCAGAGATATTGCCACCAAATCGAGAATACGACTGTCCTATCGACTTGATTCCTGACTCTTCTCCCCCTCGCGGTAGAGTATACCCTCTTTCCTTGCCAGAGACCCAGTCTATGTCGGCCTACATTAAAGAGAATCTAGAGAGGGGCTTCATACGAAAGTCTTCATCCCCGGCCGGAGCCGGGTTTTTCTTTGTCAAAAAGAAGGATGGATCCCTTCGACCCTGCATTGACTACCGGGGTCTCAATCAGATCACGGTGAAGAACAGGTACCCCTTGCCGTTGATTTCTGAGCTCTTTGATCGTATACGGGGGGCGAAATTTTTTTCCAAGCTTGACCTGCGGGGGGCCTACAATCTAATCCGGATCCGTCAGGGAGACGAGTGGAAGACTGCCTTTAACACACGTGATGGACACTACGAATATTTGGTCATGCCCTTCGGCCTGTGTAACGCTCCCGCAGTATTTCAAGAATTTGTGAATGACATATTTCGTGACCTCCTCTATGTCTGTGTTGTGGTGTACCTCGATGATATCTTGATTTTTTCCCCAGATCTTGTGACTCATCAGGGCCATGTCCGCCAGGTGTTGCTTAGATTAAGAGAGAATTATCTCTACGCCAAGTTGGAGAAGTGTGTGTTCCAAGAAAAGTCTCTTCCCTTCCTGGGCTACATTATCTCTGATCAGGGTCTCAAGATGGATCCTGAGAAGGTCAAGGCTGTCCTGGAGTGGCCACGTCCCCAAGGCTTAAGGGCCATACAACGCTTCCTGGGATTCGCCAACTTCTACAGACTATTCATCCCCAACTTCTCTTCTCTGACAGCTCCCATCTCCACCCTTACTAAAAAGGGTATGAATGCCAAAGTATGGACTCCAGAGGCGGAGATCGCATTTGAAACCTTAAAGAAAGCCTTCACGTCTGCCTCCATTCTGCACTATCCTGATGTGTCTCTGCAGTTTTCGTTAGAGGTGGACGCCTCCTCTATTGGCACCGGGGCTCTATTGTACCAGAGGGGTTCGAAAGGCAAGACGGTGGTATGTGGTTACTACTCCAAGCTGTTTTCTTCTGCAGAGTGCAACTACTCGATTGGGGACCGGGAGTTACTGGCCATCAAGATGGCTCTGCAGGAATGGAGACACCTACTGGAAGGCGCAGCTCATCCTATCCTGGTCTTCACGGACCACAAGAACTTGACCTATCTACAGACGGCTCAACGACTGAATCCTCGTCAAGCCAGATGGTCATTGTTTTTTGCACGGTTCCAGTTCGAACTCCACTACCGACCTGCCGACAAGAATGTGAGGGCCGATGCCTTGTCTAGGTCTTTTGAAACAGAGGACACTGTGGAGCCCCCACAGAATATTATCGATCCCTCCTGCATCTACCCTGTCAACCCTCTGCAGGTTAGAGGCATTCCCCCAGGAAAAACTTTCGTACGGCTGCAGACAGAGGAAGAATCCTTCGCTGGGGTCACTGTTCCAAGCTGGCAGGACATGCGGGTGCCCGTAAGACCCGATACCTGATTGCCCGTCAGTTCTGGTGGCCAACGCTGCCCAAAGACGTCATAGACTTTGTCTCCTCCTGTACGGTGTGTGCAGCCAACAAGGGTCCCCACTCCAGACCAGCCGGTCTGCTCCAACCACTGCCGGTGCCCGAGGTCCCGTGGCGGCATATTGCTATGGATTTTGGTACGGATCTGCCTCCCTCTGCAGGATGCAGTGTGATCTGGGTGGTGGTGGATCGTTTTTCAAAGAATGCTAATTTTGTTCCCCTGACTGGCCTGCCTTCTGCCGCTCGACTGGCTGACCTCTTCATGCAACACATCTTCCGTCTGCATGAATTACCTCTGCATATTGTCTCGGATCGAGGGGTCCAGTTCACCTCTAAGTTCTGGAGAGCACTCTGTGGCCTACTCGGGGTCAAGTTGGACTTCTCCTCAGCTTATCACCCTCAGTCCAATGGGCAAGTTGAGAGGATTAATCAAATTATGGAGAACTACCTACGGCACTTTGTTTCCAGAAGACATGATGACTGGGTGCAGCTGCTTCCGTGGGCGGAGTTCTCTTATAATAACCATACCAGTGAGTCCACCACTTCCAGTCCGTTCTTTATAGTCTATGGCCAACATCCTCGTATACCCCTGCCCGGCTCTACTATGTCTCAGGTGCCTGCAGCCGATTCTACCTTCAGGAACTTTCTGCAAATATGGCAGCAGACACGGTCTTCTATTCTGCTGGCAGTGGACTGCATGAAGAGAAAGGCAGACACTAGAAGACGAGAACCTCCCCAGTTTCTTCCAGGTACAAAGGTCTGGCTGTCTTCCAGGAATATCCGGCTGAGGGTGCCATCTTGCAAGTTTGCTCCCAGGTTCCTTGGACCCTTCGAGATTCTGCTGCAGATCAATCCTGTGTCGTACAAGCTTCGACTTCCCCCTACCCTCAAGATCCCTAATTCCTTCCACGCCTCCTTGCTAAAACCCGTGGTTCTAAACCGCTACTCCAGGACTCCTAGTTCCGCAGTGGCTCCTGGCAGTTCATCCGGAACTTTTGAAGTGAGGGAGATCCTGGCCACCAAGAAAGTAGGAGGCAGGAAATTCTACTTGGTGGATTGGAGGGGATTTGGTCCAGAGGAGAGGTCTTGGGAGCCAGAGGAGAATATCGATGCCCCGGTCCTCGTGAAGAAATTTCTTTCCCGCTCTGGTCCCAAGAGGAGGGGGCGTAAGAGGGGGGATACTGTTACGTCCATGGCCGGGGATCGCCGTTCTAACTCACCCCCTGACGATCCCGGCCATGGACACCTCTCTGCTCGGCATCCTCCTCCCTCTGGCAGGCGCCGGCACTGTCTTCCGGGTCCTCGCGCCGTTCCCCGCAGGGCGCGCGCGCCCGCGCGTGCACGGCCTTAAAGGGCCAGTACGCGTCCAGCTGCCAGTAATCAGTTATTAGCCCAAATGGCTGCTGGACTATAAAAATTAGCTCTGCCCACTGGTTCCTTGCCTGAGCATTGTTGTATACCCTAGTCTGTCTTGCTAAAGGTCTCCCAGTGTTTTCCAGTTCCCAGTGTTGCCCGTTCCTGCTGCCTGTACCCTGTATCCCGTACTATCGTTACCTGCTGTAAAAGCCAAGTCGTGTCTTCCGCCGCATCCGCGGCGTCACCTGCTGTGAAAGCCAAGTCGTGCCTTTCCACTGCATCCGCGGCGTCACCTGCTGTGAAAGCCAAGTCGTGCCTTCCCACTGCATCCGCGGCGTCACCTGCTGTGAAAGCCAAGTCGTGCCTTCCCGCTAAATCCGCGGCGTCACCTGCTGTGAAAGCCAAGTCGTGATCCTGCCACTGTCTACTATTGCGTCAGGTACCCGTTTTGAACTATAGACATTGTTTTGTACCTAGTTGGCCAGCTGCTGCCCCGCTACGCGGTACGGCCCAGTGGGTCCACACCCCGCGCCGTGACAATGGGTCAGTAAGATCAGGCAAGTAGCAGAGTAAATGTAGTTAGGGGCAGTAGAAAGGCGTCCGAGAAAAGGAAGGCCAATCCTGTTTCTGATATTCCAAGCAAAATTGCCAAGTTGGGTGATGATGCGAGGGTGTCGGTCTCAAAAATGACAGCCCTAGTGGATACTGATCTCCCTAACAGCCGGGAGAACAGCCCAGCTAGTAGTCGGCGGGATGGTAATGCATGTAAGGCAAGACAATTGATAGTTGTAGGGGATTCTATAATCAGGAATATGGATAGAATAATTTGTCGCCAAGACCGCCTTAACCGAATGGTTTGCTGTCTCACTGGTGCCAGGGTTCGGCATGTAGTGTAACGGGTGGACAAATTGCTGGGAGGGGCTGGTGATGATCCAGATGTTGTGGTCCATGTGGGTACCAACGACAGAATAAATGGTAGGTGGAGGAGCCTTAAGAATAATTTTAAAGAACTAGGCTACAAGCTGAAGGGAAGGACCTCTAAGGTTGTATTCTCAGGAAAACTGCCTGTGCCATGCGCATCACAGGAAAGTAAGCGGGCGCTCAGGGAGTTAAATGCATGGCTTAAAGAGGCTCTGTCACCACATTATAAGTGCCCTATCTCCTACATAAAGAGATGGGCGCTGTAATGTAGGTGACAGCAGTGCTTTTTATTTAGAAAAACGATCAATTTTTACCACTTTATGAGCGATTTTTAGCTTTATGCTAATGAGTTTCTTAATGCCCAAGTGGGCGTGTTTTTACTTTAGACCAAGTGGGCGTTGTACAGAGGAGTGTATGACGCTGACCAATCAGCATCATACACTTCTCTCCGTTCATTTACACAGCACTAGCGATATAGCTATATCGCTATGTGCAGACACATAAACACACTATAACATTACTGCAGTGTCCTGATAATGAATATACATTATCTCCAGCCAGGACGTGATGTGTATTCAGAATCCTGATACTTCTGAATCTTTTCTGTGAGATTACAGCAAGGCAAACGTAATCTCTTTGAAATGACAGGTTACATCGTAATCTCGCGAGATTACGCTTGCCTTACTGTAAATCTCACAGAGACGCTACAGAAGTGTCAGGATTCTGAATACACATCACGTCCTGGCTGGAGGTAATGTATATTCATTGTCAGGACTCTGCAGTAATGTTATAGTGTGTTTATGTGTCTGCACATAGCGATATAGCTATATCGCTAGTGCTGTGTAAATGAACGGAGAGAAGTGTATGACGCTGATTGGTCAGCGTCATACACTCCTCTGTACAATGCCCACTTGGTCTAAAGTAAAAACACGCCCACTTGGACATTAAAAAACTCATTAGCATAAAGTTAAAAATCGCTCATAAAGTGGTAAATATTGATCGTTTTTCTAAATAAAAAGCACTGCTGTCACCTACATTACAGCGCCGTTCTCCTTATGTAGGAGATAGGGCACTTATAATGTGGTGACAGTCTTGGTGTAGAGGAGAAGGCTTTGGGTTCCTAGAGCACTGGGCTGACATTTCATTGGGGGTACAAACTGTATTCTGCAGATGATTTGCACCTAAATGGAAGGGGGTCCGCTGGGGTGGCGGAGTATTTAAACTAGGGCTGAGGAGGAAAGTCAATGTAGAAAATAAAGGGGTAGTTAGGTTAGAGATGGGTCCGACTATATTGGTGGGGGAGAAACAGACTGTGGGGAAAGGACTAGGCAATAGGATAAGGAGATCCTTTTGTTACAAAACAGCAGTGTAAATAAAAATGCCCAAATAATCACATTTCTGATACTGAAAGTGAAACATTTAAAGGCAAGTTAAAGTGTATGTTCACAAATGCCAGAAGTCTAGCACGCAGAATGGGGGAGCTGGAGGCCTTGGTAACTGGAAGAAAATATAGATATAGTTGGTGTTGCTGAAACATGGCTAGACTCTTCTCATGACTGGGCTGTAAATCTAGAGGGTTTTACACTGTTTCGGAAAGACAGGGTCGAATAGGAAAGGTGGTGGTGTATGTCTATATGTGAGAAGTGATATGAAGGTGAGTGTGAAAGAGACGATAGTGGGTGAAGATTGTGAGGAGGTTGAAACCTTGTGGGTGGAATTACAAAGGGAGGTAAACCCTGAAAAAATTACTTTTGGTATAATCTATAGACCCCCCCCCCCAATATAACTGAGGAGATGTAAGTTCAGCTATATAAACAGATGGAGCGGGCTGCACAGGCTGGTACGGTAGTGATAATGGGAGGTTTTAATTACCGGGATGTTAATTGGTGTCATGGTTTGGCTTCAACTGCAAAGGGGAGACATTTCCTCAACCTGTTGCTGGAAAATTTTATGGGCCAGTTTGTGGAAGACCAGACTAGAGGTGAAGCTCTGTTGTATCTGGTCATTTCTAATAATGCAGAGCTTGTTGGAAATGTCAATTTTCGTGAAAACTTTGGTAACAGTGATCACAATATAGTTACATTTTACCTATACTGTAAAAAACAAACACAGGCTGGGAGGGCAAAAACACTTAATTTTAAGAAGGCCAATTTCCCCAGGATGAGGGCTGCAATTCAGGATATAGACTAGGAAGAACTAATGTCAAATAATGGTACAAATTATAAATGGGAGATTTTCAAATCTACTTTGGGTAATTATAGTGCAAAATGTATTCCTATAGGTAACAAGTATAAACGACTAAACTTAGTGGAAATGGGGAGTTGGTCACAGGGGATCAAGAGAAGGCAGAGTTACTAAATGGGTTCTTCAGCTCTGTATATACAACAGAAGAAGGAGCAGCTGATGTAGCCGTTGCCAGTGCTGTTAATATATCAGTTGATATACTGAATTGGATGAATGTAGATATGGTGCAAGCTAAATAAAATAAAATAAATGTACACAAGGCCCCGGGACCAGATGGGTTACACCCTAGAGTTCTTAAGGAGCTTAGTTCAGTTTTTTCTGTCCCCCTCTTCATAATATTTAGAGATTCTCTAGTAACTGGTATAGTGCCAAGGGACTGGCGCAGGGCAAATGTAATGCCTATTTTCAAAAAGGGCTCTAGGTCTTCTCCGGGTAATTATAGACCAGTAAGCTTAACATCCATTGTGGGGAAAATGTTTGAGGGGCTATTGAGGGACTACATACAGGATTATGTGACAAAAAATAGTATTATAAGTGACAGCCAGCATGGTTTTACTAAGGACAGAAGTTGTCAATCCAACCTGATTTGTTTTTATGAAGAGGTGAGCAGAAGCCTAGACAGAGAGGCCGCTGTGGATATAGTGTTTTTGGACTTTGCAAAGACATTTGACACTGTCCCTCATAGACGTCTAATGGGTAAATTAAGGACTATAGGTTAAGAAAGTATAGTTTGTAATTGGATTGAGAATTGGCTCAAGGACCGTATCCAGAGAGTTGTGTTAAATGATTCCTACTCTGAATGGTCCCCGGTAATAAGTGGTGTACCCCAGGGTTCAGTGCTGGGACCGCTATTATTCAACTTATTTATTAATGATAGAGAGGATGGGATTAATAGCACTATTTCTATTTTTGCAGATGACACCAAGTTATGTAATATAGTTCAGTCTATGGAAGATGTTTGTGAATTGCAAGCGGATTTAAACAAACTAAGTGTTTGGGCATCCAGTTGGCAAATGTAGTTTAATGTAGGTAAATGTAAAGTTATGCATCTCGGTACCAATAATCTGCTTGCATCATATGTCCTAGGAGGTGCTACACTGGGGGAGTCACTTGTTGAGAAGGATCTGGGTGTACTTGTAAATCAAAAACTAAATAACAGCATGCAGTGTCAATCAGCTGCTTCAAGGGCCAGCAAGATATTGTCGTGTATTAAAAGAGGCATGGTCTCTCGGGACAGGGATGTAATATTCCCACTTTACAAAGCATTAGTGAGGCCTCATCTAGAATATGTAGTTCAGTTCTGGGCTCCAGTTCATAGAAAGGATGACCTGGAGTTGGAAAAAATGCGAAGAAGAGCAACGAAGCTACTAAGGGGCACGGAGAATCTAAGTTATGAGGAAAGATTAAAAGAATTAGACCTATTTAGCCTTGAAAAAAAGACGACTAAGGGGGGACATGATTAACTTATATAAATATATGAATATCACATACAAAAAATATGGTGAAATCCTGTTCCATGTAAAACCCCCTCAAAAAACAAGGGGGCACTCCCTCCGTCTGGAAAAAGTAAGGTTCAACCTGCAGAGGCGACAAGCCTTCTTTACTGTGAGAACTGTGAATTTATGGAATAGTCTACTGCAGGAGCTGGTCACAGCAGGGACAGTAGATGGCTTTAAAAAAAGGGTTAGATAATTTCCTAGAACAAAAAAATATTAGCTCCTATGTGTAGAAATGTTTTACTTCCCCTTTCCCATCCCTTGGTTGAACTTGATGGACATGTGTCTTTTTTCAACTGTACAAACTCTGTAACTATGAATAAAGAGAACACCCAAAGAGAATTATCATGATTCGTCACTTAAATTATTTAGACTGCATCCACGTTTTCCAAGAGCCTAAATTACGATGATGCCTTTGAACATGCGTAAGTAATGACGTTTCATGGTGACATTGAATATTTACCCGTCGAATAACCTCAGAAATACAGGGAGAAATTGTAGACTTCCATGATTGAGCTATAGCCATTCTAGTAGCAATTAGGATATGATGTGTAAGCAATCTCATGAGAGGAGAAATATCCTTAAGTGAAATATCAAGAATTGCCAAATGAGGATTGATATTAACCTGTGAATCTGATAATTCTAAAGTCTAATTAAATGTATTTATCCATAAAGGGGTAATAATGTAGCAAGACCACCACATATGTAATAGGGAACCTGTAAGTCCGCACCCCCTCCAGCACGCTCTAGATGTCCCATGAAAAATATGCATCAATCTGGAAGGAGTTAGGTACCATCTAAGATGAATTTTCTTCATTAATTCCAAATGATTCACACACTTAGAAAGTTTAGACGACCTTGTCGAGGCTTTAATCCACTGCTCAATTGAAAAGAAAGTCCCCAATTCTCCCTCCCACTTTGTCATATAAATTGCCTTCCCACCAATCCCCACTTTAATAATAAGGTCATAGCTACATGTCAGACCTTTTTCATGTCCTGGCCAGGCCCACAGGAATTTATGAAAGGCGCTAAGACTATAGGGTGGCAACGGGAGCGTTAAGGACTGCATTAGGTGCCTCATCTGAATGTACTGAAAAAAAATACCCAGAAGAGGTGTTATAGGCATTTGTAAGGTTCTCAAAAGATTTAAAAAATCAGAAAACCACTCAAGACCAGCTTCCAGCGAGGGTTTAATTGAAATATGAGGAAGAAAGATTGCAATAACTTGGACCGGAATTTGAGTCAGTGGAACATGAATCCAACGTTCTTTACAAACGTTCTTCCAAACCTGCAGAGAGTCAGACATCGACCGCATAGGCATAGGTGTAGTGTTAGCACCCAAATAAGTAGCTACCATAAAATGTTTCATTAATAATGTAGGAAACATCGCATCTTCTAATTGAGACCATAAATGCAATTCATGGGAATTCCAACTCGATCGCATCTGGTCCAAAATAGCCGCTACATTATACGCTTTTAAGTTCGGAACCCCCCAATCCTCCATATTTAACCCTTTGAAAAAGATGTTTAGCCACCCTCGCTCTCGTAGTATTCCAAATGAACTTCATAAATAAAGTCTGTAATTAAGATAATAGCGAGAATGATATTAAATAAGGTATGGTCCTACAATAATATAAATATTTAGGTAAAAGTAACCTTTTTACTAAATTAATCCTGGCCATCCAAGACAATTAAAGTTTATCTAATCTATTATAATCCTGAGTCAATTGTCAAAGGAGTGCCGTGTAATTTGTATTCATAACCATGGATGGATGAGGAGTCAACACTATACCCAGATATGGTAGACCTTTATCTGCCTACGTAAAATTAAAACTAAAAAGGAGCGGTTTTAATATTGGAGGGATATTAATGGGCATCAGCAGGGATTTTGATATATTCAGTTTGTAATATGACATCTCTGAATAACGGGCTATAATTTTAGTAATTTCAGATAAGGAAGACATAGGAGACTTACAAATAAGAACCACATCCTCCGCAGACCAATTTTATGTTCTCGCCCTCCAGCAATAATACCGGAAATGTGTTGCGATGTTCTAATCATTTCCGAAAAGGGTTCCATAGATAAATCAAAAATTAGGGGGGATAAAGGGCTTCCCTGGCGAGTGCCATTGCTAATAAAAAATGGTTTAGACTGTATTTAATTTTTTTTTAAAAGAAAATCTTTAATTACATTTTGGCAGAAATATAAATTAATACCTTATTTACTGATTGGTTAGCTCAAAATAAATTATTTCTGAATGTGTGTGTGTGTAATTTTTAAAATGATTTTTAACATAAATGTAATTAAAGTTGGTGTCCGTGCAATAAAGAGATTTTTCATATGACTGGTGGTGTTCTGACACCCAGACCCAGCAACCTTCGGTCACCGGATGCTTGTGCTGGAAGCAGTTGGCCCCAGTCACAGTATAGCGGCCATGCTGCAGTACTGCTGCTCTGCTCCGATTCAAGTGAATAGGAGCATAGTTGCAGTACTGCATCACATCCGCTATTCAGTGTATGGAGCCAACTGCTTCCGGCACCTGCCACTGCGTAACAGCAGGTACTCGGAGTCAGCCGTAACAGCTGATCGGTCCGGGTGTTGTACCCCCCACCGATCATATACTAATAACCTATCCTGTTGATAAGTCATCTGCATGATAAACTACCCCGTATGTAAAGGATCTGCCAGGCACAACTTCTGTGTATACGCCCATAGATAATCAGTCTGCACCTGAGTCTATGTCTCTGAGACTGACTCCAGCTTCCACCACTCAGGCTGGCAGGCTTAGGAGTGGGAGAGCCTATCGCAGCCTGGCCAGACGGAGCTAGCTCCCGCCCTCTGTCTATTTATACCTGCATTTCCTGTTCCTCCTTTGCTTGTGATTCTTCTCGTGTGGTTTCCTGGCCTAGCTACAGCTTCTATCTATTTGATCCTGCTCCATACTGACCCTGGCTTACTGACTACTCTCCTGCTCTGCGTTTGGTACCTCGTACACTCCTGGTTTGACTCGGCTCGTTCACCACTCTTGTTGCTCACGGTGTTGCCGTGGGCAACTTCCCCTTTTCCCTTAGCTTTGTGTACCCTTGTCTGTTTGTCTCGTGCACTTAGTGAGCATAGGGACCGCCGCCCAGTTGTACCCCGTCGCCTAGGGCGGGTCGTTGCAAGTAAGCAGGGACAGAGTGGCGGGTAGATTAGGGCTCACTTGTCCGTTTCCCTACCCCCATTATTACACCGTACCCATAAAGCCCCTTTATCTAAACTTTTGCAAAACTTTTAACATGTCATAGGGACATGTCAGAAGTTTTGATTGTTAGGGTTCTGAACACTGAGACACCCATCTATCACTAAATGAAGTGGCAGAAGCAGTCAGGTGAGCGCTGTGCCGCTTCGTTTATGATTGGCTTTCCTAGGAGCGGTGTACGGACCCATACACTTTCTATTGAGCCTATACACCACTCTGAGGAAAGCCGATCAGAAAGAAAGTGGCACAGCACTCACCCGAGTGTTTATGACGCTTTTTATCAATCAAAGGGAAACGGAGTGCTCGGATCCCCAGCGATAAAAACTTCTGACATATCACTATGACATATCACATTTTTTTTAAATAATTTTAGGTACCTTTTAAATGGGTTTTCTGTTCCCCATGGGTTTTTATACTGCTGACCTTATCCACAAGATAGGTCATCAGTATATTATTTGTCGTGGTGCAACACCCACATAGATCACCTGAACAATCTGCCTCTGTGCCCCGGAAGCTGTATTCAGGGACAGGAGCCAGATGCTCTTACAGAACGAGAGCTTCGGTACCCTGGCGCCACTGCTATACAGTGGACGTTGCTGGAAGAAGACACACGACACCGTTGTAAGAGATATAACAAATTTTAATACAATAAATTTATAAATTCAAAATCGCCAACATGGTGACAACAAAAGCACCAAAATGGTGCAAAACTACAGTTATCACAAATAGATAAAGAAATAAAACAATTTAATTGTCTAATAACTGCTGGTGTCAGGGGTAGTTCTAACAAAACTCCCCTCTAAAACGTTCTGGTTACCCTTGATAGGGTAATGCCCGAGAATCCTGGGCCAGGTTGTGTGCCAGATAGTACAGGTGGTGGAGTATGTCCCGAGTAGGACGACGGTCCAGGTTCGCTAGGTCCATACTGTCTTGCAGAAGGACCGGGTCGGCCGATTGGTCCGGCTGACTGTGGACGGACTCTGTCCCTGAAATTGCCCAGGAGGAACATAGTCTGTACGAGGCGGTCCTGACTAAAAAGGAGTGGGACGATTCCAACCCCCGATAATGGTTGTGTGTCACTGGTGTTGCAGGTGGAAGTCGTGCCTCATCTAGCTGTTGCTGATATGAAATAAGGCACCTCACTACAAGGGATGGATCATTTGGTGGTACAAAAGCCTCCAAAACGACTGTTATTGCCATGTGAGCACGGTACCTGTTTGATTCTGGGATTCGGCGCAAGAGGGGCCCAAAACATCGCAGGAATGCCTCTTCAACACCCTCTTGCGAGTTTTTTTCCAGGTATTCCAGTACCCTCTGATTTATCCTGGCCCTGCTTAAGTCCTCAGGGGTAGAAGCTGGTGCTTGATGTTTTTGCCTTTGCACTGGATGGATGGCAGACATTGTAATTGGGGGAGTCCCTAGCTTCTCTGTGTTAATGGTAGTAAGCTCCTGGGCATCAAGAAGGTCGACTTGGGTGGCATCTATATCGACCTTATCCTCTTGCCGCTGTAGTGGATGGACCAACAAATTATCAGTTGACCTATGTAGTGAAAGACATGTAGATGCATTTGGAAAATTGTAAAAGTCTTATTTGATTTATTAGAATAATTGGCCATGGTGCGACAACCCCCCCCCAGGTACTTATATATTTGTTTGCAAAGCAGAGCCTGTTTAGTAATTAGAATCTCACCTCTGAAACGCTGTTTGCTTTTCTGCTTCGTTCATTATGTTTGTTTGTGACTAATATCTCTTTTACGGATTATTATTTAATTTTTTTATATTCCTGTCATAGGTTACTGTCTATTACATCACATTATTTAACAAATTTATATTCATGCAGAGATATTATGATCCCAAATTTCCCCGTCCATGTTCACAGCTTGTTTTTAAGGACGACGTCCTGTAGTCCATTCCCACGACTTGCCCGGGTATGGGTATGGTGTGAATGTTGGATTGTTGTTTTTTGTTAAGTTTTAGTTTGTATAATATTTCTCATATTTTGACTTTTATTACCTCAAGACTTTTTTGCACTCATTATAAACCATATACAGAGATGCAAAGATCACTAACACTGACCTATAATAATAATAATAATAATAATAATAATAATGGAGTTCTCCCTTCTCTATAGATCATCATTAGACTGCTTTCCGCTGTACAAAATTCATAATTAGGAAAATGTCATAAAATATAAAATATCAGAAGCGAAAGACTGAACAGAAAGTTTCTGAACGTACACAGAAATGACATTGCAGTTCCAGCTGTGCTCAGGAGACTGCGACAAATAATAAATGAAGTCCTGTGGCTATAATTCTCAGTAAAACATATAATGCTGCAGTACTTATTATGACCAGAAGATGGCAAAAAACAAACTGTCCAATGCTCAAGCCTTCTATATGCTATAAGGTCCCACTCAAAGGCGGATTATAATATGGGCGGTTCGGCCCGAACCGCACACACCGCAAAACTATGCAGCGCTGCTAGCTGCCGCGCTGTCCCGCTTCCAACTGAATCTGCGTCCTCAGGACGCAGCTTCAGTTGGGTTGAATGCTGGAGCCTCACTCCAGCATTCACTCTGCCGTGAGCGGCTCGGTGCAGGCAGGCGCGATGTAGTGACGTCATCACACCTGTCTGCACGAAGTCACTCACGGGACAGTGCAGAGGAGGAGAAGCATCCCCCACCGTCGTGGGTACCGGGATAGGTAAGTAATTATGTTTTTTTATTTATTAGGTACATACATATGAAGGCATTATACTGTGTCACAGCTATGGAGGCATTATACTGTGTCACAGTTATGGAGGCATTATACTGTGTTGCAGCTATGGGGGCATTATACTGTGTAGCAGCTATGGAGGCATTATACTGTGTCGCATCTATGGAGGCATTATACTGTGTCACAGCTATGGGGGCATTATACTGTGTCACAGCTATGGGGGCATTATACTGTGTTGCAGCTATGGAGGCATTATACTGTGTCATAGATATGGAGGCATTATACTGTTTCACAGCTATGGGGGCATTATACTGTGTTGCAGCTATGGATGCATTATACTGTGTCACAGCTATGGAGGCATTATACTGTGTCACAGCTATGGGGGCATTATACTGTGTAGCAGCTATGGAGGCATTATACTGTGTCACAGCTATGGAGGCATTATACTGTGTTGCAGCTATGGGGGCATTATACTGTGTTGCAGCTATGGAGGCATTATACTGTGTCACAGCTATGGAGGCATTATACTGTGTCACAGCTATGGGGGCATTATACTGTGTTGCAGCTATGGAGGCATTATACTGTGTCACAGCTATGGAGGCATTATACTGTGTTGCAGCTATGGGGGCATTATACTGTGTTGCAGCTATGGAGGCATTATACTGTGTTGCAGCTATGGAGGCATTATACTGTGTCACAGCTATGGAGGCAATATACTGTGTCGCAGCTATGGAGGCATTATACTGTGTCGCAGCTATGGAGGCATTATACTCTGTCACAGCTATGGGGGCATTATACCGTGTCACAGCTATGGGGGCATTATACTGTGTCACAGCTATGGGGACATTATACTGTGTCACAGCTATGGAGGCATTATACTGTGTCACAGCTATGGGGGCATTATACTGTGTCACAGCTATGGGGGCATTATACTGTGTTGCAGCTATGGAGGCATTATACTGTGTCACAGATATGGAGGCATTATACTGTTTCACAGCTATGGGGGCATTATACTGTGTCACAGCTATGGAGGTATTATACTGTGTCGCAGCTATGGAGGCATTATACTGTGTTGCAGCTATGGGGGCATTATACTGTGTTGCAGCTATGGATGCATTATACTGTGTCACAGCTATGGAGGCATTATACTGTGTCACAGCTATGGGGGCATTATATTGTGTTGCAGCTATGGAGGCATTATACTGTGTCACAGCTATGGAGGCATTATACTGTGTCACAGCTATGGGGGCATTATACAGTGTCACAGCTATGGGGGCATTATACTGTGTCACAGCTATGGGGACATTATACTGTGTCACAGCTATGGGGGCATTATACTGTGTAGCAGCTATGGAGGCATTATACTGCGTTGCAGCTATGGGGGCATTATACTGTGTCACAGCTATGGAGGCATTATACTGTGTCACAGCTATGGGGGCATTATACTGTGTCACAGCTATGGGGGCATTATACTGTGTCACAGCTATGGGGGCATTATACTGTGTTGCAGCTATGGAGGCATTATACTGTGTCACAGATATGGAGGCATTATACTGTTTCACAGCTATGGGGGCATTATACTGTGTTGCAGCTATGGATGCATTATACTGTGTCACAGCTATGGGGGCATTATACTGTGTTGCAGCTATGGAGACATTATACTGTGTTGCAGCTATGGAGGCATTATACTGTGTCACAGCTATGGAGGCAATATACTGTGTCGCAGCTATGGAGGCATTATACTGTGTCGCAGCTATGGAGGCATTATACTGTGTCACAGCTATGGGGGCATTATACCGTGTCACAGCTATGGGGGCATTATACTGTGTCACAGCTATGGGGACATTATACTGTGTCACAGCTATGGGGGCATTATACTGTGTAGCAGCTATGGAGGCATTATACTGCGTTGCAGCTATGGGGGCATTATACTGTGTCACAGCTATGGAGGCATTATACTGTGTCACAGCTATGGAGGCATTATACTGTGTCGCAGCTATGGAGGCATTATACTGTGTAGCAGCTATGGAGGTATTATACTGTGTTGCAGCTATGGAGGCATTATACTGTGTCGCAGCTATGGAGGCATTATACTGTGTCGCAGCTATGGAGGCATTATACTATGTAGCAGCTATGGAGGTATTATACTGTGTCGCAGCTATGGAGGCATTATACTGTGTCACAGCTATGGGGGCATTATACTGTGTCGCAGCTATGGAGGCATTATACTGTGTTGCAGCTATGGAGGTATTATACTGTGTTGCAGCTATGGAGGCATTATACTGTGTCACAGCTATGGAGGCATCATACTGTGTTGCAGCTATGGGGGCATTATGCTGTGTTGCAGCTATGGAGGCATTATTATGACCACAAGATGGCAAAAAACAAACTGTCCAATGCTCAAGCCTTCTATATGCTATAGGGTCCCACTCAATGGCGGATTATAATATGGGCGGTTCGGCCCGAACCGCACACACCGCAAAACTATGCAGCGTTGCTAGCTGCCGCGCTGTCCCGCTTCCAACTGAATCTGCGTCCTCAGGATGCAGCTTCAGTTGGGTTGAATGCTGGAGCCTCACTCCAGCATTCACTCTGCCGTGAGCGGCTCGGTGCAGGCAGGCGCTATGGGGGCATTATACTGTGTCACAGCTATGGGGGCATTATACCGTGTCACAGCTATGGGGGCATTATACTGTGTCACAGCTATGGGGACATTATACTGTGTCACAGCTATGGGGGCATTGTAGTGTGTAGCAGCTATGGAGGCATTATACTGTGTTGCAGCTATGGGGGCATTATACTGTGTCACAGCTATGGAGGCATTATACTGTGTCACAGCTATGGGGGCATTATACTGTGTCACAGCTATGGGGCATTATACTGTGTAGCAGCTATGGAGGCATAATACTGTGTCACAGCTATGGAGGCATTATACTGTGTCGCAGCTATGGGGCATTATACTGTGTCACAGCTATGGAGGCATTATACTGTGTCACAGCTATGGAGGTATTATACTATGTCGCAGCTATGGAGGCATTATACTGTGTAGCAGCTATGGAGGTATTATACTGTGTCGCAGCTATGGAAGCATTATACTGTGTCGCAGCTATGGAGGCATTATACTGTGTTGCAGCTATGGAGGCATTATACTGTGTCACAGCTATGGAGGCATTATACTGTGTTGCAGCTATGGGGGCATTATACTGTGTCACATCTATGGAGGCATTATACTGTGTTGCAGCTATGGAGGCATTATACTGTGTAGCAGCTATGGAGGCATTATACTGTGTCACAGCTATAGAGGCATTATACTGTGTTGCAGCTATGGGGGCATTATACTGTGTTGCAGCTATGGGGGCATTATACTGTGTTGCAGCTATGGAGGCATTATACTGTGTTGCAGCTATGGAGGCATTATACTGTGTCACAGCTATGGAGGCAATATACTGTGTCGCAGCTATGGAGGCAATATACTGTGTTGCAGCTATGGAGGCATTATACTGTGTCACAGCTATGGGGGCATTATACTGTGTAGCAGCTATGGAGGCATTATACTGTGTTGCAGCTATGGTGGCATTATACTGTGTCACAGCTATGGAGGCATTATACTGTGTCGCAGCTATGGGTACATTATACTGTGTCGCAGCTATGGAGGCATTATACTGTGTAGGGTCAGCTAAGGGGAAAATTATACTGTGTAGAGGCAGCTATGAAGGGCATTATACTGTGGGGGCAGCTATGGGTGGCAATATACTGTGGGGGCAGCTATGGGGGACATTATACTGAGCAATTACAAGAGCTGCAGGTCCAAGGGGGGAGACGCTATGTAGCACTATATACGAGGGGGGATTGTTGTATAGCACTATATAGAAGGGAGCGCTGTGTATCACTATATCTAAGGGAGATTTCTGTGTAGCACTATATACAAGAGGGGGAGGGCTATGTGACGCTATTTACAGAGGGGGAGGACTGTGTAGCGCTATTTACAGGGGGCTGTGTGTGGTGCTATCTACAGTGTTTGACACAATTATATTCAGGGGCGCAGTATATGGTGCTATAATATTTAGGGACACAGTGTTTGTACTATTTTATTCACGGGCGCAGTGTTTGGTGCTATTATATTTAGGGGCACAGTGTGTGGCACCATGATAATATTATCTTTGTTTATAGGTGTGGAAATGTTGGGAAAAGTGAGGAGCCAAAGACATCTGAGTGGCAAATTCTGAAGAAATGGGTCATAGCCGGGAAAAGTCGTCATGAAGTCTGGACTAGAAAAGAGGAAAAAAACTGCGTCGTCACCTGTGAGTCACTAGGTTTATAGACAATCTGTCATCTCTACTGACATGTTTATTATAGGAAATCCTTGTATTTCACAAAGTCTTTGTGCAGTCCAGGACTGATAGACAAATAAGTGTTACTATTCCCCTTGTCAGGAGAATGTGTCCCTACACGGTGCGATACTGTCAGCGATGGTTGGAGACTGTCAGTATGTGGGGACACTGCCTTTTGACAAGGGTAGTAGTAACACCCATTTGTTAATGTCTGGACAAAAAGGAAGTTTTAACAATAGTTACCGGGCGGCGGTGGAGAAGGGGGGCCCAAGTTTGGATAACAGCCCAGGGCCTATGGTCTACTTAATCCGCCACTGGTCCCACTGTTTATATCCCCGTAGATTAACCCCTTCCCGCACCTTGGCGTAACTGTACGTCCAGATAAGCAGTAACTTCGCGCACCTGGGCGTACAGTTACGTCCGCGCTTTAAAAGTTAACCGCCGTGCGGCGCTACACCGCAGCAGTGGTTAACTGTGCAGGGTGTCAGCCCTGCTCTCCCCGTTGCCGATCAGCGGCCTGTCGCCGCTGAAATCGGCAATTAACCCCTTCGATGCGGTGGTCGATTGCGATCACCACATCGAAGAGGTTTACAGCGGATCGGCAGCCCCCCACATGTATTTGCGGGGGCTGGCGATCCTTATCATGGCAACCAGAGGCCAGACAATGATCTCCGGGTTGCCATGTACGGAAGCCTCGGAGGATCAGCCTCCGGCCGTTCCTCCTCTGCTTCCTGTCAGTGTGACAGTTACGTCACAATGACAGTTAGAACACATTACACTACGTGTGTAGTGTAATGTGTTCCAGCAGCGATCAGAGCTGCCAGTCTAAGTGTCCCCTAGTGGGACAAGTGAAAAAAGTAAAAAAAAGATAATAAAAATGTTTTGAAAAAGTGTAAAAATCAAAGTTAGAAGTGACATAAACAAAGAATGCTTTTTTTCCTATAATAAGACTTTTATTATAGGAAAAAAATGAACACGTTAAAAAATGTACACATATTTGGTATCGCCGCGTTCGTAACGACCCTAACTATAAAACTGTAATATTATTTTTCCCGCACGGTGAACACCGCGAAAAAAATAAACGAAAAACAGTGCCCGAATCACAATTTTTTGGTTACCAACCCTCCCAAAATATACAATAAAAAGTGATCAAAAAGTCGCATGTACGCCAAAATGGTACCAATACAAACTACATCCTGTCCCGCAAAAAACAAGCCCTTACACCGCTTTTTTGACTGAAAAATAAAAACGTTATGGCTCTAAGAATATGGTGACACAAAAATTTATTTATTTTATAAATAAGTGATTTTATTGCACAAACGCTGCAAAACATAAAAAAATTATATACATCTGGTATCGCCGTAATCGTATCGACCCGCAGAATAAAGTATAATGGTCATTTATAGCCCAGGGTGAAGGCCATAAAAAAAACAAATAAAAAACATTGTCAGAATTGATGGTTTTTGGTCACTTTGCTTGCCAAAAAATGGAATAAAACGTGATCAAAAAAATTTCTGGTACCCCAAAATGGTACCAATGAAAACTACAGATTGTCCCGCAAAGAATAAACCCTCACACGGCTCCGGTGGAGAAAAAATAAAACAGTTCTGGCTCTCAGAATATGGCGATGCAAAATGTGCAGAGTGTTCCAAAAGCAGATAAGATCGGGCACCATTTATAAGTGCGACACTGGCCACATATCTGCGGATTATTATTTATTTACTGCATTATTATACCCTCTTATTATACCCTGATGTACCCCGCACAGATAACATGTACCCTGATGTACTCCGCACAGATAACATGTACCCTGATGTACCCCGCACAGATTACATATGCCCCCACATTAGAAACTGAAACACCAGTAAAACCCCAAACAGAACAACTACCAAGCAAACTCTGTGCCCCAAAAGCCAAATGGCGTCCCTCCCTTCTGAGCCCTGCAGCGTGCCTAAACACCAATTTACGTCCACAGATATGGCATCGCCATACCCGGGAGAACCCGGTTAATATTTTGAGTTATTTGTCTTCAGTGGCACAAACTGGGCATAACATATAGTGCACTAAAATGGCATATGAGTGGAAAATTGTAATTTTCACTCCGCACCATGCGCTGCGCATTAACCCCTGCGCGCACCATGACATAGCATGTCGTAGTGTGGGGGTGATGTATGGAGCGTCTCACGTAAAAAATAAAGAATTTAGAACGGCAAAATCGCTGTTTTTTTGGTCACCTTGGCTCTACCTAAAAATGTAATAAAAAGTGCTCAAAAAGTTGTATGTACCAAAAAGTTGCACCAATAAAAACGACCGCTCGTCCCTCAATAAATAAGCCCAAACAGCAGTTTATTACTACATATGGCATATTTCCGTAATCGGGAGAAATTGTTTTACAAATGTTGGGGTGCTTTTTCTCCTTTATTCCTTGTAAAAATTAAAAATGGCTACCTTTTTTCAGAAAAAAAGTCGATTTTTACCTTTGCAGAATAATTCCAATGAATTCAGCAAAACAACCGTGGGGTCAAAATGCTAACTTTACCCCTAGAAAAATTCCTTGAGGGGTGCTATAATCAGGAGAAATTGCTTTACATATGTTGGGGTGTTTTTTCTCTTTTATACCTTGAAAAAATTAAAAATTTCTACGTTTTTTCAGAAAAAAGTAGATTTTCATCTTCACAAACTAATTCAAATAAATTTAGCAAAAAAACTGTGGTTTCAAAATGCTAACTATACCCCTAGATAAATTCCCTGAGGGGTGTAGTTTCCAAAATGAGGTCACTTTTGGGGGTCTTTATTGTTTTGGCCCCACAAGACCTCTTCAAACCTGACATGGTACCTAAAATATATGCTAAAAAAAGAAGGCCCCAAAATCCACTAGGTGCTCCTTTGCTTCTGAGGCCTGTGTTTCAGTCCATGACCGAACTAGGGCCACATGTGGGGTATTTCTAAAAACTGCAGAATCTGGGCAATAAATAATAAGTTACATTTTTTGGGAAAAACCTTCTGTGGTATAGAAAAAAATGTATTACAAATGAATTTTGTATAAAAAAATGAAATTTGTAACTTTCACCTCTACTTTGCTTAAATTCCTGTGAAACGCCTAAAGGGTTAATACACTTTCTGAATGCTGTTTTGAATACTTTGAGGGGTGCAGTTTTCAAAATGGGGTGATTTATGGGGACTTTCTAATATATAAGGCCCTCAAAGCCACTTCCGAACTGAACTTGTCCTTGTAAAAATCGCCTTTTGAAATTTTCTTGAAAATATGAGAAAACGCTGCTAAAGTTCTAAGCCTTGTAACGTCCTAGAAAAATAAAATAATGTTCAAAAAACGATGCCAAACTAAAGTAGACATGTGGGGGATGGTAACTAGTAACTATTTTGTGTGGTATTACTATCGGTTTTACAAGCAGATACATTTAAATTTAGAAAAATGCTAATTTTTGAAATTTTTCGCTAAATTTTGGTGTTTTTCACAATTAAATACTGAATCTATCGGGCAAATTTTGCCAGTAACATAAAGTCCAATGTGTCACGAGAAAACAATCTCAGAATCGCTTGGATAGGTAAAAGCATTCCGGAGTTATTACCACATAAAGTGACACATGTCAGATTTTAAAAATCGGCTTCGTCCTGAAGGCCAAAACAGGCTCAGTCCTGAAGGGGTTAATATGGAATCCATTTGCCTTTTTCGCTGCCTTTTTCAGGGCTATGTCTATGGAAAAATAAAAAACAGTAATGGCCTTTGAAATGCAATGAATAAAAAACGGAATAAATTGCTCTGTCAATATGGCCTCAAATGGGCATTATTATTATTATGCTCTATGTAAGTTTCATATCCTGTCTTTTGTACAATATATTCTCCACTTTATGGTTATAACTGGTAATGCAAAGTTTTTTTTTTTTGTTTTTTTTTTTTACAACATTTCTCATATATTTTGTTTTTAGAATAATCATTTGGCAAAGGCCACTAACGGGCTTTATTCTGATGCAATGGCATTTTCACGGTGCTGCAACAGAATAAATAAACAGAGCATCGAGCCGTTAAATCTCCCTGCTCTCAGCTGCCAGATGTAGCTGAGAGCTGGGGGCGTCCCTGCTCGAACATGTGAGATCGATATCTGTATCGATCTCACCCGTTTAACCCCTCAGATGCGGCGCTCAATAGCGAGCGCAGCATCTGAGCTGTTTTGGAGAGAGGGAGGGAGCTCCCTCTCATTCCACTGACACCCAGTGATCAGATCGCCGGGTGCCGGTGTCTTCTATGGCAGCCGGGGGGCCTGATAAAAGCTTGAAAAAGCAAGACAGAAACGTTGCGGCTGTGTTGGCTGAATAAACCACCCTTTTTGATTACTCCGGTGTGCTGTGGGATTTCTTCTTATTATACTCATAATCCGTGGATCAGGATTACCCGCTTGCACCCATTCACATGGTGGATTTTGGACATTGAGTGCTGCTCATTTGCGTTTGTATATATATATATATATATATATATATATTTATTTTTTTTTTGTTTTTATTTTTATTTATTTTTTTAAACAACCCCTTCCTATAATTCTAATAAACAGATTTTTATTGATCCACTATACATCTAATCATTACATACAGCAATGAAACTTTGCAACCAAAGCATTGAGATAAGGATCACATTTTTTACAGAAAAAAAAAAAAGGAAACATACAAACAAACAAACAAAACTCCAGATCCAGACACGACAAATTGACCACATATTCGACTAAGGTAACCATAAGATTATGTCGGAGTAGGTAGAGTCAGTCCACTGATCCCATAAGGAAGTACGAGCGTAGGACCCTTGAATAGAGGTAAAAGTGCGTTCCATAACACAATTATTGTTAACATATAAAATTTTGTAGATTTCCAGTATTTTGCAATCAATATTTTTGCAGAAAACAATACATGAAAAAGTAAATCTCTGGCACCCGGAGAGAAATCCACCAATCCCACATGCAGTAGGGCTAGATGGACTCCTCCTCTGCCTACTCCTCATCCCATATATGGTTGTGTTCAGATGGCACTGGTTTCTTTGGGTGCTCGAGGTAGGGTCCCAACCCGGGTGTAGGTTAAGAATTTGTACTCGGCACACCTTGCTTGTGTTACAAAAAAATATATATTTTTATTATGGATGCCAGAGGCTGCATGTGCGACGTCGACGTTTCGGTCAGACAGACCTTCGTCGGGCACTGAGCCGTGCTGGGGACTGGATCGGTACAAATTATGATGCGTATATAGCGCTGCTGTGGTCAGTAATCGGCGGCTTACCGCTCTGTGTTGGCGCTCAACACAGAGCGGTAAGCCGCCGATTACTGAAGGTCTGTCTGACCGAAACGTCGACGTCGCACATGCAGCCTCTGGAATCCATAATAAAAATATATATTTTTTTGTAACACAAGCAAGGTGTGCCGAGTACAAATTCTTAACCTACTCCTCATCCCAGTCCTGGTAGTGAGGGATATAAACCCCCAAAAAGGAGGGCAGCAGTACCGGTTACGGCCGCAAGAGGACGTTATGTACAATATGCTGATGCTAACTTATGGCCATGAGTAATACAGTAGGAAATCTTGTAGTACCGGGTCAGCCAGAAACTATTATACAATGTTAAATACTTTTGTGTAAAATACAAGTATTATAGGTATGAGACCTTTATCGGCTAATGAGAAATTATATATGAAGCTTTCAGAGCACAGAGGCTCCTTCTTCAGGCTGGTTTACAAATGAATGACTTAGAAAAGAGCACAACATAGAGTTACAGTAAATATGACCTCCTGTTGCTGTAAATTCAACAAATTACCATTTTAGTTCTCTTTACAACCTTTAAAATGTTTTGATCTCTGTTGTGCATAATAAACAGTGCATTTTGAGTTTTTTACTTCTAAAAAAAAATCTGTTATCATTAGGAGATTTGTTCAATAAAATTTGCATTATACTCCAACGGTTGATGGCTTGAAGATTATACTGACTGTCATTTGCATCAACTATTTAGGAAAATCAGCGAAAAATAACATTTGCATAATAATTTGGAACGCGGTATATAATTCAGAGTTCATTTCTCCATCAATGATGGTGGCCGTCCTGGTCCAGATACCACCACCGCCGTTTCTCAGATGTATGAGGGTTTTTATGCTGGAATTCCATGTTTTCCTTTCTAAACATAACGCTTCTCATTTACACGGAAAAGCTCTGTTCTTGTATCATCCGTCCACTAAACATGGTTCCGGTAGTTTTGTGATCTTTAGTAAACTGCAGACGGGCAGCAATGTTCTATTTTGAGAGCAGACACTTTTTCTCTGCACTCCTGCCATTCATACCATTGTTCAGTGTCCTCCTGATGGTGACTGCTGAACATTAGATGATGTGAGAAAAGTCTTTAGTTGCTTAGAGGTGACCTTGAGTTTCTTTGTAATCCTGCAGACTATTATACGTCTTGCTCTTGGCCTGATCTTTGGTCGACTACTCCTGGGGAGGGTCTTGAATTTCCTCCACTGGTGCACAATCTGTCTGATTGTGGACTGGTGGAGTCTGAACTTTACAGCTCCTAAAGAATTCTCCTTTGTTCGTGCCATGATGCACGTCTACCAACAAGTGTTATGAGGATCAGACTTTGATAGATCCCTTGTCTTTACATAGAACATGTCGTCCGCTCACACCTGATTGTCACCCCATTGATTAAAAACACTGTGACTCTAATTTGACCTTAAAATTATCTGATCATCCTAGAGGTTCACATACTTTTGCCACTCACAGAAATGTGATATTGGAACATTTCTACAATAGATCAATCATAAAGTCGAATATTTTTGACTCCTTTGTTTGATTTTGATTGTCTTTATCTACTTTTAGGAGTATTGTGAAAATCTGATGTAGTTTTAGGTCAAATCTATGCAGAAATATTAAATTCTGAAGGGTTCACAAATTTTCAAGCATCGCTTTAACCCTTTCACGACCAAGGACGAAAATGAACGTCCTGGTCGGCTGCTAGTTCCCGCACCAGGACGTTCATTTTCGTCAGCATTTCAAACTGTCACTCTGTGTAAACACAGAGTGACAGGCGCGCGCTGACAGCTGTCCTAGACAGCTGACATATCAGTCTCGCCGGACAGCGGACCATCGCCGCTGCTTTCGGCAATTAACCCCTTAAGTGTGGCGACGGATTGCCGTCGCCGCATTTAAGTGGTTTGAAGCACATCGGCAGCCACCACGAAGTGATCGTGGGGGCTACCGATGCTTGTCACGGCAATCGGAGGTCAGATAATGACCTCCGGGTTGCCATGTACGAATGCCTCGGAGGAGCAGCCTCTGGCCGGTCCTCCGAGGCTTCCTGTCAGTATGACAGTTACGTCACAATGACAGTTGGAGTAAATTACACTACGTGTGTAGTGTAATGTACTCTAGCAGCGATCAAAGCTGCAAGTCTAAGTGTCCCCTAGTGGGACAAGTAAAAAAAAAGCAATAAAAATGTTTTTAAAAAAAGTGTAAAAATAAAAGTTATAAGTTCTATAAACACTAAATGCTTTTTTTCCTATAGTAAGACTTTTATTATAGAAAAAAAATGAACACGTTAAAAAAGTACACATATTTGGTATCACCGCGTTCGTAACGAACCCAACTATAAAACTGTAATGTTATTTTCCCCGCACGATGAACACCCCCAAAAAAATCAATAAAAAACGACGACAGTATCACAATTTTTTTGGTCACCACCGCTCCCTAAATAAAGAATAAAAAGTGATCAAAAAGTCGCATGTTCCCAAAAATAGTACCAATAAAAACTTCTATCCGTCCCGCAAAAAACAAGCCCTTACACAGCTTTTTTGACAAAAAAAATAAAAAAATTATGGCTCTCAGAATATGGTGACACAGAAATTTTTTTTTTATAAATAAGTCATTTTATTGCGCAAACGCTAAAAAAAGGGACCAAACCTATATACATATGGTATCGCCGTAATCGTACAAACATGCAGAATAAAGTAAAAATGTCACTTATAGCATGCGGTGAGCGCCGCAAAAAGAAAACCTAGAAAACGGTGTCAGAATTCCTGTTTTTTGCTCAGGATTGCAAAAAAATGGAATAAAAAGTGATAAAAAAAAATCGCATGTACCCCAAAATGGTACCAATGAAAACGACAGATTGTCCCGCAACGAATAAGCCCTCACACGGCTCCGGTGGTGAAAAAATAAAAAAGTTCTGGCTTTTAGAATATGGCGATGCAAAATGTGCAGAGTGTTTCAAAAGCGGATAAGATCAGGCGCCATTTATCAGTGCGACACCGGGCACATATCTATGAAATATTATTTATTTACCCCATTATTATACCCTCTTATTATGCCCTGATGTACTCCGCAGATTACATATGCCCCCACATTATAAACTGAAATACCAGCAAAACCCAAAACAGAAAAACTTCCAAGCAAAATCTGCGCTCCAAAAGCAAAATGGCGTTCCCTCCCTTCTGAGCCCTGCAGCGTGCCCAAAGAGCAGTTTGCGCCCACGCATATGGCGTCGCCATACCCGAGAGAACCCGCTTAACGTTTTATGAGGTATTTGTCTTCTGTGGCACAAACTGGGCACAACATATTATGCACTAAAATGGCGTATCAGTGGAAAATTGCAATTTTCACTTTGAACCATCCGCTGTGCATTAACCCCTTTGTGCACTATGACTTAATTGCCCGTCACGTGCTGAGCCCGCTCCATACACTGTGGGTGTCGGCTGTGTATTACAGCAGGCCCCCTCGGTACTAACGGACAGGTACAGCGATCGCTCTGTTACAGAAGCCTGTAAGAATAACAATATACTGCAATACATTAGTATTGCAGTGTATTCTACCAGAGATCCAATGATCGCTGGATCAAGTCCCCTAAGGGGATTGATTAATAAAATGTGTAGAAGAATTATAGTTAGGCTTTATTCCAAAAAACTGGAAAAACGTCCGTGCAACGCGCGTGATTTGCACGCGCGTTGCACGGACCTATATGTGTCTATGGGGCCGTGCAGACATGTCCGTTCTTTCGGCGTTTTGCACGCATCACGCACCCATTGAAGTCAATGGGTGCGTGAAAACCACGCATGCCGCACGGAAGCACTACCGTGCGAACTGCGTGATTCGCGCAAGAGCTGTCAAAAGGATGAATGTAAACAGAAAAGCACCACGTGCTTTTCTGTTTACAAACATCCAAACGGAGTGTCTTTGAGATGAGCGAACCCGGTCAACCGAACCGAACTTCACCGGGTTCGGCCGTACTCGTTTTGGCCGAACACGGCAAAAAAAATTCCGGTACGCGACGTCATGAGATAGTCACTGTCCAGGGTGCTGAAAGAGTTAAACTCTTTCAGCACCCTGGACAGTGACTTCCGATCCCAATATACATGAACGTGTAAAAAAAAAAGAAGTTCTGACTTACCGATAACTCCCGGCTTCTTCCTCCAGTCTGACCTCCCGGGATGACAATTCAGTCCAAGTGACAGGTCCAGCCAATCACAGGCCAAGCACAGGCTGCAGCGGTCACATGGACTGCCGTGTCAACCAGGGAGGTGGGGCCAGATGTCAAGAGAGGCGCGTCACCAAGGACGCGTCACCAAGGACGCGTCACCAAGGCAACGGCCGGGAGGGAAGTTGTCGGTAAGCACGAACGTCTTTTTTTTTTTTTAACAGGTTGCTCGATATGGTGATCGGAATTCACTGTCGAGGGTGCTGAAAGAGTTACTGCCGATCAGTTAACTCTTTCAGCACCCTGGACAGTGACTGACGTCGACTAGCCTCATCTCTATGATGGCGGCTGCGCGAAAATCACGCAGCCGCGCATCATACACGGATGACACACGGAGCTGTCAAGTGGTTTTTGCGCGCGCAAAACAGCCTTATTAGTAGTGAGAATTTTTTTTTTTTAAAGTTAAAAAAACAAAACACCTTTTCGCATTTTTCTTCTAAAGTAATGTTAAAAAATTAACAAAATTGGTATCGCTACGTCCGTAGGAGTCCGAACTATTACAATATACCATTATTTAATATGCACAGTGCCCACCTTAAAAAAATTTACACCGAAAGCGGTGAGTGCTGATCACTGGAGATTGTCCCATCGAGGAGGAATCCCTCCCCCACAGGGTCCATGTATATTGTGTGTGTGTGTGTGTGTGTGTGTGTGTGTGTGTGTGTGTGTGTGTGTGTGTGAGTCCTGAAAGCCTCCGGGTGCTCCCTTCCTTTTGGGTCCTGCCGTGTGTCCAGGCAGCGCATGTGGGTATTTTTGAAAACAGGAGAAACAGGGTGATAGATTTTGTGGTGTGTTTCTTCATTCTCATGGTCGCTTTACAAAGAAATTGGTCTTCAAACTGATACTTTTATGAAAAAAAGTGATTTTTTTTTTTTCACCTGCTATGTATTAGATTTAGCAAAAAACTGTGGGGTCAAAATACTTACTATACCCCTTGGTAAATACCTTAAGGGGTCTAGTTTTCTAAATGGGGTCATTTGTGGGGGTTTCCATCACTCTGAGACCTATGAGCCTCTGAAAACCTGGCTTGGTGCAGGAAAACAAAATGTACTTCAAAATGTATAAAATTATTATTCAATTTGTAAGTCTTCCAAATTGCTGAAATTTTTTTTTCTTTTTTCAAAAGTGCTGCCAAAATAGAGTAAAGAGATAGAAATATATATTTAATTAAAAAAATTGTACTGTATGTGTGTACATATGTGACCTATTGCAGTTAAAAATAGGGGAAAATGGTAATTTTTACAAAATTTCTTCCATTTTTCTATTTTTTAATTAATTTCCGCAAATTGTATCAGTCTACTTTTACCACTAAAATAAAGTACAACATGTGACGAAAAAACAATGTCAGAATTACTTGGATATTCAAAACTTTCACAGTTATTCTCTGATAAAGTCAGACATACCAGATTTGACAAATCTGGCTTGGTCATTAAGGTACAAACATGCCCGGTCATTAAGGGGTTAAAGAGAATCTTTCACCTGCCCGTGCATGTGCAGTTGAGAGCACCATGTAATGGGAAGGGCTGCACAAACCTTGTCTCACTTTAATTTTTTTTCCTACCCTCCTCTTATTTAGATATCGGAGCCGTTATATTTGGCACCCGATATGTAAATAAACCCCTGAACTGTCAATGGGGCCTGTAAATGGCATGGAGGCATGTAACATCGCTGTGACACTGTCCAATCAGCTACGGACAGTGTCAAAGCTGCTTGGGCTGTGTGATCTCGCGAGAGATCAGAGTCTTGTCGAGAGCTGAAGAGTGAGAGCGTGCAGTCACGCACAGCCCCGACACCTCTGCCGACAATACTCCCGCTGCCACGGAACAGAAGAAGAATAATTCACATTCTTCTGTTCCGCGGTGCACTCTATCCTCTCCATCTCTTCTCAGACAGGGAAGGGAACACTGTGATCTCGCGAGAGAGATCACCCAGCACAAGCAGCTGTGACACGGTCCGTAGCTGATTGGACAGTGTCACAGCGATGTTACACGCCTCCATGCGATTTACAGGCCCCATTGACAGTTCAGAGGTTTATTTACATATTGGGCGCCAAATATAATGGCACCGATATCTAAATAACAGAAGGAGGATAGAATAATTTTTTTAATAGGCAGCACTGCCTATTACATGGTGCTCTCAACTGCACATGTATAGCGGATGATCACATATAGGATTGTACAAAATATTTGTGTGCCATTTTGTGGCTGTAACTTGCATTATTAATACTGTATGTAACAGATGTAAAGTGGCAGTACTAATAATAGCCACAAGATGGCAGAGCAGCACTTGTTCTGCTATACAAGCTTCATATGAAAGGCTTGTCCTACATTACATTACAATATATTATTCGCCATCTTGTGGCCATAACTGGTACTGCAACATTATATATTTTTTTCATTTTGACAACCAAATTAAGTACTGCAACATTTATTTTTTGTTAAAGAGGGCATGAGGGTCTTTTTATTTATTTTCTTAGAAAAACTCCACATACCATTCCTTGTCCGGACAATTACACCTTTTTATAACATTTTCCGGAGATCTTGGGTTATAGTAAATATTTAAACTACTTAATGTCCCATTTTTTGCAGTCTGCGGCCTCCAGTGCTACACCTGCAAGATCATCTCCCGGGCCAGATACATAGACCAGGGATGTACAAGTCCAGAGGTGATGACCTGCTCCAACTCACACAAGGGATTGCAGCAAAGATTCTGCTTCAAGACCGAAAGCGGTGAGTGCTGATCACTGGAGATTGTCCCATCGAGGAGGAATCCCTCCCCCACAGGGTCCATGTATATTGTGTGTGTGTGTGTGTGTGTGTGTGTGTGTGTGTACACAATGTATAATACATACCATATTAAAGGAGAATTTGAACACTTTGTTTTTATATCTAGAGGTTACAGGCCTGAGGCTGCACTACTGAAGGACTCTGATGGCCTGTCCCTGTCTGGCAGGAGCAGATCTGCACTAAATTAGATTTGAATACTTTTTTCACAATCTTGTTTTGTGTGGCTTTTATGCAGAGCAAAGTGTTTTCGTAGTAACAGACAACAAACCCTGTGTAGTCTGATCCTGCAGTCATATTTCCAGCTGACTACAGGGTTTATTTGTAGTCTGTTACCATGGACACAGGTCGTTATAGGAGCTGCACTTTTGGTATATTGCGTCTACGTGCTTCAAACACATGGTAGTTGTTCTTTTTACACAAATCAGTGAGGCAAAGGGACCGTTGTCTGCATGTATCACATTAGTTTAGAACCTGTATGGACCTATGTATAAGGTATATGCCTGCCCATTCCTTTTTATTTATGTTTTATAATGGAAAATCTCTTAAAGTAACAGTACGCCTTCTTTTGATTCCATTCTCGTATTTAGTGGTGTTGGGAAAACTTCTGACCAGCAGCTGCGCTACGTCCCGTCACTGTCAGCAGCAGGAGCTCACAGGTGTGTGGATTCACTGCTGTGACTCGACTATGATCTCTGTAATGGTGCCAGACGTCCTCCCGGCTACAGTAGTCTCTCCTCTGCTTCTTGTGGATGATCTGCTTCATCTTGTAAGATCCTCGGTGTTGTGGACAATCCAGATGATGGGGCTCCGAGGCTTATGGTCCAGCAGCGACTGTACATTAGTTCTCTCGAACAGGATCATGAGATGACCAGAATGTAGATCATTATCATGGTGGACGTTAATTGGCCTTTTCATTAATGGAAACTGCTGTTTATGCAGGAAAACACAAACCCCACTGGATCGTCTGTGCATTCTACATCCTGAAATGACTCCCAATCTATTGTATGATGCCACAAAAAATAGTATACTAAGGGCAGAAGTTGTCAAACCAACCTGATTTGTTTTTATGAAGAGGTAAGCAGAAGCCTAGACAGAGGGGCCGCTGTGGATATAGTGTTTATGGATTTTGCAAAGGCATAAAGGGGTTAATAGCGAGATAAGTCTATATGACTTTACCTCCTTAGAATTTGTATTATTTTTTAATATTAAGGCAATAACATCTTCCATTATAGAACTAGGCAGTTTTTCCTGTTTTTTACATTCATTAAAGACTTCCAACAATACTGGTAGAATAAAATCACCGTATTTCTTGTAAATCTCAAATGGAAAACCATCTGAGCCAGGTGACAAATTCCCAGTAAATGATTTAAGCGCCACCCTTAATTCCTCCAGGGAAAATGGCTCCTCCAATGATGCCCTCTGAGTTCCAGAGAGCCGGGAACTTTATTTGCTCTAGATTTATTTCAATCCTAGTTTGGTCCACCTCAATCATGGAGATACATTTCAGGGAAAAATCTTCTAAATGCAGATTTAATTTCTTCCTTGTCCTGTGTTATAGCTCCCAGACGTGTTCCAATGGAGACAATGTTTTGCTGACCTTGTTGGTTCCAAATAATACCAGCCTACCTGTCTCACAAAAGTATTTTTGTTACAAAAAGATGTTTCTTATATGTACCTCTGGCTAATGGCAGGTTATTTATAATTGTCTCCGTTGGATCGTTCGAGGGCTCCCCCTCTCAATGTTTTATTTGAGCTTTTAATTCTCTCTCTCTGTCCAAAGGATTTGCGCAAGAATGTAATCTACTTTATTAAAACTACTCTCAAAATGGCTTTCAATGTATACGAGTAGAGTTTAAGTTCATTTCCCAAAAGGATAATATTTGTAGTCTAATTAAATGGGTTGTCCACCTTCTCACAGCTGATGACCACTGGACAGGTCATCAGTATATCATCGGTGTGTGTCAGACACCTGGACCTCGCACCGACAAGCCGCTCCGGATGTTATGGCACATGATGCCAAGTACGGAGCCCGGAAGCAGTTGACTCCGTACATAGAATAGCAGCCGTGCTGCAGAACTACAGGTCCACTCCTATTCCCTTGAATAGGAGCAGAGCTGCAGTACTGCAGCTCGGCTACTATTCCGTGGCCGGAGCTAAGTGCTTCCGGCATGTACCTCCGGTGCATGGAGGCAGCGGACCAACTGATCTGTGCGGGGACCGGGTGTCGGACCCACACAGATCATGTATTGATGACCTATCCAGTGGATAGGTCATCAGTTGTCAGAAGGTGGAAAACCCCTTTAAAGCATGACCATTGATGATGGACAGCCAGTGTGGATTGATGTTTGTAAGGCAGCACCGCGGACCCTATCCTCACCTGTCTTCAGATCTACCACCATTGGAGAGTGATCCGAGACCCCAGAAGGTTCGTAGATCATCCTTTCAATTATATCCAAGCCACTCCCGTTCGCCAAAAGCATATCTATTCTAGACATTGAATTATATGTCTGGCTGTAACATGAGAAGGCTTTTTTATTTTGATGTTTCGTCCTCCATACATCTTTAAAACCTGTTTCCTCACAAAATGCTGCCAATAGGGATCTCTGTGGGTTGGCGGAACTGCCTGCCACAGTTTTAATTCTGGATGCACAGTTGGACAGAACGTGAGTATCTGACAATTATCCCTCTGCTGGATGAATACAGATGATTCAGTACAAAGGGCGAATAAGGGGGAGGTATGTAAACAAATGCCAGAAATAAATAAATAAATACTTAAAATACAGCTATATAGAAATACAGATGTGTAAATAGCTCCAAAGAATTACATGGACTCTGTATTCACGATCTACTCCATACAAATATATAATGCGCCTGTGTGTATTTTTTGTATTTATTTTTTTTCTTAAAATAAGAACGTAATTAATTATTTTTTTCTTAATACAGTATTTTCCAAGATCGGCAAAAATGTCACCAAGAGGGCAGGGGATGCCATAAAACAATAAAAGACCCATTACTCACCTAACAAATCCCCCTCTGTGTTCCAGCGCAGTGATTCGAGTGCTCCTCACCACTGTTTACTGTGCTGTAGCGATGACGTGCCAGTATACCCCCGTGATCGCTGCAGCCAATTACTTATCTCAGTGGTTTACAGTCCAAGACGCTGAGGCCAGTGATTGACTGCAGTAATCACTTGAACAGTAAGCAGAGAGGAGGGGCTTCACTAGAATGGCAGGGGATTTGTCAGGTGAGTAATGGGTCTTTTTTACATGCATTTTTAGCGGTATTGTTTTTAAAGGCTATGTACACCTTAGACAATTTTATTTATAAAAAACTATGTCAATCAGTGTGATTGGTGCAACTTTAAAAATACTTTTAGTAAAAATTATTTTCACTTTTTGAGATACAGTTGCTTTGTATACTGTATACAGAGCAGTTGTAACGATCACTGAAACCTGTATCTGTCAGGTGAGCGAGACTGACGGGTTCAGTGTCAGCAGGTCCTGCGTGTCTGACACAGGATCGAACCACTATCGATCACATCTATGTTCTAACTTAAATGTGATAGATTACAGGCAGGGGCGTAACTAGGAAAGACTGGGCCACATAGCAAACTTTTGACTGGGGCCCCCCCTCCCCTGGGTGTCACACAACCCCCCCTTGTAGATAGTGCCTTTTTTACAGCCCCCCTGTTGATAATGCCATACAGCCCCCCTGTAGATAACGCCATACAGCCCCCCGTAGATAACGCCATACAGACCCCCCCTGTAGATAACGCCTTACAGCCCCCCTGTAGATAACACCATACAGCCCCCTTTGTAGATATCTACAGAGGGGGCTGTATGGCGTTATCTACAAAGGGGGGACTCTGTATGGCGTTATCTACAGGGGGGCTGTATGGCGTTATCTACAGGGGGGCTGTATGGTGTTATCTACAGGGGGGCTGTATGGCGTTATCTACAGTGGGGGGCTGTATGGCGTTATCTACAGTGGGGGGCTATATGGCGTTATCTACAGGGGGCTGTATGGCGTTATCTACAGGGGGGCTGTATGGCATTATTTACAGGGGGGCTGTATGGCGTTATCTACATGGGGGCTGTATGGCGTTATCTACAGGGGAACTGTATGGCGTTATCTACAGGGGGGCTGTATGGCGTTATCTACAGGGGGGCTGTATGGCGTTATCTACAGGGGGGGCTGAATGGCGTTATCTACAGGGGGGCTGTTTGGCGTTATCTACAGAGGGGGCATCGCTGGCAGCGATAAGGAGAACGGGGGACCGAAAGTCCCCCGAAGTTCTCCATGACTAACCTCTGACTTCCGGCGTCTGTGCAGCTCAATAAAAATGAAAGGAGCGCTGGTCACATTTCTTTCAGTCCCCCGTTCTCCCTATCAATGCCAGCGATCACACATGTATCCCCTATCCTGTGGATAGGGGATACATGTTGTAATGGCCGGAAGGAGGTGAAGGGAAAGTGAGCCCTAATCTACCCACCGCCCTGTCCCTGCCTACTTGCAACGACCCGCCCTAGGCGACGAGGTACAACTGGGCGGCGGTCCCTACGCTGTCTAAGTGCACAGGGAAACAAACAGGGAACATGCAAGGGAAGGGGCAGTAGCCACGGAACGCCACGAGGAAACGGAGCGGCGAACGGACAGTCAGGACCAGGACGAAGTGAGTACACCCAAGCGGGCAAGGAGACAGAAGCAAGCCAGGGGCAAAGCAAAGCAGGTCAAGCAGAACTGCAGCAAGGCAGAAGCACGGCAGAAGCAGGCTGGAGCAAGCAGCAGTGGGGCCAGGAATCCAAAAGAATTACAAGCACTGAGGGAGAGAACAGGGCAGGTAATAAAGGACAGGGGGCGGAGCTAACTCCGACAGACCAGGCCGCGATAGGCTCTCCCACTCCTGAGCCTGCCACCCTGGTTGGTGGGAGATGGTGTCAGTCGAACAGGTCTGGCCTCAGGTGTGGATTGATTAATCCCAGGAGTATACCTAGATGAAGTACCTGGCAGATCCCTAACACATGTTTTTTGTTTAATGGCAGAGCGGGGAGATACCTGCCTGCTCTGCCGTAGTGTTCAGTGGCGTCGCGCTGTAGCAGCCATAGCGGCAGCTAGCGGAGCCTCCGGCCATAGTGGGGGCCCATGCCGGTGGGCCCCGTAACAGCCGCTACGGCTGCTACAGCGGTACTTACGCCACTGATTACAGGTGGATCCTGCGTGTCACACGCACAGGACCTGCTTTCACTGAACCCGTCTATCCTGTGGACCTGACGGATTAATGTTTTATCGCACGATACAGCTGCTCTGTATACAGAATACAAACCAGCTGTATCTCAAAGAGTAAAAATATTTTTTATATCCAATGACGTTTTATTGAGGTTTTACAGAGGGGCAATATTGTATTTGCAATATGCGTAAGAGCCACTGTATACACAATATACAAGTAATTGTTAGAATTCACACTAAGAAGACTTGTGTATACAAAGAGTTATCTCTATAATAGACAAATCAAATCATACAAACAGAACATTAAGGTAGTATGAACGTCATGGTGTATGGTCTTATCACAGGCACCAACTTCAAGGGGGAGGGGGGAGAGAAGGGGGGAAAAGAAACGCGCAAGGAGAGAGGTCTCCAAGAACATCAGGCCTTGTGGGTCTGTTGGAAATTAGACCCAGAATAGAAGGGAATCAGAATATCAATTGACATTATCAGACATAGGAGGGTCTGCACACCAAAGGTGTTGAAAGGAGTAATTTTTACAGAACGCAAAGCAGGGTGCCCAGATCTTTTGCTATTTGGCATGAGAGCGATACTCAAGATGCGAGAGCTCCTCCATTCTCGCAAGCTGGGCTCCCTTCCTAAACCAGTGGATTATAGGTGGCATTACCTCGGTCTTCCAATACAACGGTATCAGAGATTTGGCGGCCGCGAAGAGTTGTAACCATAGCTCCTTGGGGGCCCCCCTAGGGAATGTTGGCCACAGGTTTAGGAACACTACTCGAGGGGAAATAACAATAGAGGAATGAGTAATAGTATATAGGATATTTTGTATCTGGGCCCAAAAGGGGGAGATTTTCTCACAATCCCACCACAAATGTAGATATGATCCCGGGGCTTTAGGTCACCTCCAACAGTCTGGGAAAATTTTGTTACACATTTTATGCAATACCCAGGGAGTCTTGTACCACCTAAAGGTCAGTTTGTATGAGGATTCTTGTAATTTAATACATCTAGAGGTCCCAAGGGCGTTTCCAAAAACCTTGGTGTCCTTGTCAGAAAAAGTAGTATTAAGTTTCAACTCCCAAGATTTAAGAAAGGAGGGCTGTACTGATGAATTCATCTTAATGAGATGATTATAGTATAGTGTAATAAGCTTCTTAGAGTAAAAATATTTTTTAATAAAAAGTATTTTGAAAGTTGCACATATCACACAGATATAAAAAAAAATAAAAAATGATTTTAAAACGTGTACGTACATAGCCTTTAAAGGGAGTCTGTCACCAGAAATTGCCCTATAAAAGCAGCAGCACAGTAAGATAGTGTAGCCACAGTAAGATAGTGTAGCCTCACCTAAATATAATGTTATTTTCCTTTTTCAGTAGCAGGACTCCGTTGCAGAAATATACATTTATTTGTGATGTGGAAATGAGCAGTTTGGAGGAATGAGGGCGTCACCGTTGTTCCAAAACAGCTCCCCCTTCTCTCCCCAGTATGTGCCTCCCTCCCTTCCTTCTCTGATTGACAGGGCCACTGAAGTTTTACAGGTCAAATTGGCTGTACAGCGCATGCGCCGATAACGTCACACTATGCACTGATTAGTGTGACGCAATCGGCACATGCGAAGTAGGGCCGATTTGACTCGTGAAACTTCAGTGGCCCTGTCAATCAGAGAAGGAAGGGGGTTAGGGACAGACATTTAAGTAACATTATATAATGTAATACAAAATAATACCAATACTTAGTTTTCCAAAATAATTTTGTTTGTCAGTGATACTGAGTGCCAATCTATGGCAGTCCTGGGGGCATTTGTTTGTTACTGGCTGTCATGGTAATCAATCATGGTAACCCCTCCCTCTGTCAAACACCTTACATGCTGCTAGCATATAAGGGGTTAAATGGACAAGATCAGAGTTATCTTCAATCCTTGCTGTTAGAGCGGGATGTCGGCTGTATAAAACAGCGAACCACCGCTAGGGATGGTGTGGGCACACCTCCTGTGCCCGCACCATCACCGTGCGGTAATAGTACAGTGGTCTTGAGAATACATGCTAACTGTGATATACAATTACAGCATAGGGCGGGAAGGGAGAAAAAAATATAGTCAATAATTGATGCATACAGAGCTGTTGTTATTGCAATACTTCGTGCAACAAATTGCTTAAGTCGGATCCAGTAAACACCACACATTTTTGTGCCAATATATTTTATTTGCCAACAGAAAACAGATGCCAGGCAGTACAACAAACTTATTTATGTTATGTACTTTAAAAGCTATCAATGCATTCTGACATTATTTGTGATGTTAGATGAAGCACACCGAGATATCCTTCCTAAAATACAAAGAAAAAAAAAAACAAGTGAAATCAAACATTTATTTTTCTACTTTTCTACTGTTTAAATGCTGCACTAAAATGGTATGCTGCATGACCACAAGCACAAAATGTAATATTGTCTGAAGCCATATCAGAGCAATAATTGGCCAAGGAAAACATGTTATTGCAGAATTATTCCAAATATTGTGCAATATTCAAGCAGGAATTTAAACCGGGATGCATTCACATGGCCGCAAAAACTGGTAGATTTTTGTGTCCCACGGGTCGGATACACGGTGTAAAAACCACTCAGCGTACCCGACCTGGAATCTGGTACCCGCAGTACATTTCATCCGAAAAATCGCACCACATTGACGTTGCAGGCCACGTGACGCTGCAGCCTGTGATTGGCTGCAGTGGTCACATGGGATGAAATGTCATCCCAGGAGGCCGGACTGCAGGAAGAAGGAGAGCGTTCCGGGTAACTATGATTTTTTTTTGCGATTCGTGCGGGGTAATCTCTTAGTTTACGCCGTAAAATTCGCAACACTTGGCTTTCTGTGGGTTCTGCATCCCCATTGAATTCAATGGGAAAACCTGCAACAGAAAACCAACAAAAACACAGCATAAATTGACATTCTGCGCAATTAAATTCCGCACCGCAGGTCACTTTATTTAGCGTGGGCATGAGATTTTCTAAAGCTCATCCACTTTGCTTCTACTCTAAGTGCTGCGAAATTTCTGCACACAATTCCATTGAGGAAATTCTGCAGTGTTTACGCTATGTGGGAACACGGACTTAGAGGGCATACTGTAAATTTAAATTTCTAATGTATGCCTCAAAATTTGCATATTGTATGCATGAAGCCTAAATTTTGGAAAAGTTGTACATTTCTTGCCACTTCATTTCATTGAAACATTTTTTAGTTGATTTAACCCTTTCATAACCAAGGGTCATTGATGTCTGTGTCCAGGTCAAATTTTCCATTTCTGATATGCACTTCTTTAAACGATAATATCTTTGCAACCGCTTTGAATATCTTAACTATTTTTACTTGTTTTTTTTTTATTTTATAAGACTAATGGGGGTTTCTTTTTCTAGATTAGTTTAATTATATATATATATTTATAGATCCACCATTCAAAAATGTTCTGAAACACTTGTAATAAGGACCAATTGCTATTTCCTCATTTAAATCACTGCTATGTACGCATGAATCATACGTGAGAAAGACTCCAGTGTTAGAGCCGAAATGTCCCACCAGGGCGAATAAAGAAAATTACTTTTTTCACTTTTAATTGGAGTGCATACACACATACACACACTGTTACAGCTATGTAACAATTTGTCTTCTCTCTCCGTCAGCCTGGATCGTAGTGAGGGGAAAGTGAAGAGGACTATAAGGCTATATTCACACGACGTGAAAAAAAAGGCAGTTGAAAATGGATCAACTGTCAGTTTTTCATGGCTGTTTTGCATCAGTGTGTCTCAAAATTTGAATCCATTTTCCGTCTGTCTGACGGTTTTTAACCGCCATTTGCCATCCGTTTTTTATGGTCGTTAAAAAAAATGGATGAACTTTACTTGTTAGGTTTTTTTTTTCCCAACCCCCTAAAAATACCACGGTGCCCATGTAGATAGTGCCATGGTCCCCTGTAGGTATTGACCATATAGTGCCATGCAGCTTCTATGTATCCTAAATACATAGATGTATCTTGCCATCAAAGTCGATTCCGACTGCTCAGCTAAAAGCTAGTCCTGCGTGTCTGATACGCAGGATCCAGTTAATAACTTTCACATCTACGTTTATGAACTTAAATGTGATAGATATTAGATGGATCCTACATTTCAGCCACGTCATCAGTCCAGCTGACCTGATGGAATCAGCTTTGGATGGCAAGATACAGCTTCTATGTATACAGGATACACAGAAGCTGTATCTTAAAAAGTAAACATTTTTTTTTAATTAAAGTCAATTTAAAAGTTGCTTTAAAGAGGCTCTGTCACCAGATTTTGCAGCCCCTATCTGCTATTGCAGCAGATCGGCGCTGCAATGTAGATTACAGTAACGTTTTTATTTTTAAAAAACGAGCATTTTTGGCCAAGTTATGACCATTTTCGTATTTATGCAAATGAGGCTTGCAAAAGTACAACTGGGCGTGTTGAAAAGTAAAAGTACAACTGGGCGTGTATTATGTGCGTACATCGGGGCGTGTTTACTGCTTTTACTAGCTGGGCGTTGTGTATAGAAGTATCATCCACTTCTCTTCACCAACGCCCAGCTTCTGGCAGTGCAGACACAGCCGTGTTCTCCAGAGATCACGCTGTGACGTCACTCACAGGTCCTGCATCGTGTCGGCACCAGAGGCTACAGATGATTCTGCAGCAGCATCGGCGTTTGCAGGTAAGTTTGCAGGTACTTACCTGCAAATGCTGATGCTGCTGCAGAATCAACTGTAGCCTCTGGTGCCGACACGATGCAGGACCTGTGAGTGACGTCACAGATCTGCACTGCCAGAAGCTGGGCGTTCTGAAGAGAAGTGGATGATACTTCTCATCAGAAAGCCCAGCTAATAAAAGTAGTAAACACGCCCCGATGTACGCACATAATACACGCCCAGTTGTACTTTTACTTTTCAACACGCCCAGTTGTACTTTTGCAAGCCTCATTTGCATAAATACGAAAATGGTCATAACTTGGCCAAAAATGCTCGTTTTTTAAAAATAAAAACGTTACTGTAATCTACATTGCAGCGCCTATCTGCTGCAATAGCAGAGTTCAAAGGCATATTTTGATCCAGCAAAATTAAATTTTATACATTATATCTATCTAGAAAATTTATTAGCAACAAATCCAATTGTCACTTTTATTATCATTACTGCTTGTATTCAATAAAGGATTAATTCTACCTATATTATATTTTATTACTTACCTTGTAATCAAAAACCTGTGTTTATTGTGCCACTGGAAAAAAAGAATGCAATAATTTAATGACTTTGTATTATGCAAAACAACATGAAAAAAGATCAACAATTAGCAATATACAGTGCATGTCAAAACCAAAATAAATAATCATAACAATAATGAATCATACTACCGCTTCTCCACAGGGCAGCATCACAAGAAAATTCTGCCTAGTAAAGACAAACTCTTGTGACATGCAAAAAATATATATTTTGCAATCAGCAAGGCTTCATTCGCATCAGTGTCGGAGGCTCTGCTCCATCGCAGATTCTGTCACTTTTCATGGCCAAATAGTGCAACATGCTGCGGTATTCTGTCTGGCTAAACGATGGACATGTGACAGAAGTCATGCAATGAATCCGGCAGCTCCGTTTTTTCACTGTTCTGCGCCTATGGCGGAGCAGAACAGCGGAAAACCCTAACGCATATGTGAACGTAGCCTAACAACTATAGAGCCACCAGACTAAATTATTATATTTTACAATAATAAAAACCATCTACACATATACAGAGTAAGAAAAGTATTTTTGCACAACAAGGTATTAAAAATAATTAAAAGTTATAGTCTAACGCCTATTTTTAAATAAAAAAACCTAATCAGAAGGATTCTAATTTGATTCACCATCCATAAAACACTCCTTGCTCATTTACATATATTTAATATATTGTTTTTGTACGGTCTCTTATGTAGTATTTCCAACTTGTTTTAATGCATATAGACAAACACCAAAGGGACATCATCACAATGGAACTCTGCTTGGAAATAAAGACAAACCCTGTTTCTGACATCATCACAATAGAATTCTGCTTGTGATAATATCACAATAGTATTTGTCTTTTTTCTTAACAGAACTACACCTCAGAAAAGAGACAGCTTGGTTGTTCAATTGACTACGACAATGACCCAACCCTACTGCAGCAATTAGAACAGGACCTTATTCATTGGTCCAATAGTAACCTATCATGGTTAGGAAGGATAAAGCTTTAAAAATTACCTGGCTCCCAAAAATGCTTTCATTTTTCTGCACACCCCCTTTCTCTATAACTGTAGGTGTACTTAAAAAACTCCAAGCTTAACTTTCTCATTTCATATGGCAGGACAACTATCGTCATATTCCACAAAGCAGTTTATATGTACCCTGTCCCTTCCCTCTGGCGGCTTAGATGTTCCCCACCTACTTAATTATTACTACGTGGACCAGTTAGACCAATTATCTACTTCTTTGTCTCACCACTATCTACCACCATGGAAATTAATAGAGAAACTAGTGGTGTCCCCTTCAAAATGTTATAATATCTTCTGGTGCAAAGCAGTGAATAAACCACCAATCTTTTCAGTCCTTACGAGCGTCCTAGCTTTATGGGGAAGATTGGCAAGGGCACACGCCTTGATATCACCTCACTGTCCATTGCCCTGGTTTTGTGGCAATCCAGCCTTACACAGCCTTACATCCTGTCATTTGAAAAATGAAAATAAAAATATTTTGTGCCAACGAGACAGGAGAGTCTGGGAATACAAATTCATGACAGTCCTTGACACAATTAACACATGACTGAATTTGTCACAAGGCTATATGCCATGTCACAACATTTAATGAATCTACTCCAGACATAGTGTTGATCCAGTCTGATTGGCAGTTGTAATCCGGAGAGAAATTTTTCCTTTTTAGGGTAGATTTGTCAATGCCTCATGGGTATTTTTTTTATTTGTTTAATTTTCCTCTGGATTAGGGGTATAACAATGTTTACCCATATCTCTTCCCTTTCTCCCATCATTTGGTCAATCGTACTATGTAATAGTGGGGACATCAGCTCTCTGAACTAAAATAAAATTTAGAGACAATAAAAGGTTCCCACTGCATAACCCTTTAATAACGAAGGTATTTTAAACCTTAACCCCTTAAGGACGCAGCCTAGTTTTGGCCTTAAGGCTCAGAGCCCATTTTTCAAATCTGACATATTTCACTTTATGTGGTAATAACGTCGGAATGCTTAAACCTACCCAAGCGATTCGGAGATTTTTTTCTCGTGACACATTGGGCTTCATGTTCGTGGTAAAATTTGGTCGATATATTCAGTGTTTATTGGTGAAAAATTGCAAAATGTAGAGAAAATTTTGAAAAAATTGCATTTTTCAGAATTTAAATGCATCTGCTTGTAAAAAAGAGGGTTATACCACCCAAAATAGTTACTAGTTCACATTTCCCATATGTCTACTTTAGATTGGCATCGTTTTTTGAACATTCTTTTATTTTTCTTGGACGTTACAAGGCTTAGAACATAAACAGCAATTTCTCATATTTTTAACAAAATTTCAAAAGCCTTTTTTTTAACCCCTTCCCGCTCCTTGACGTACTATTACGGCATGGCAGCTGTATCGTTCGCGCTCCATGCCGTAATAGTACGTCTTTGGAGTAACGGCCGTTTCGGCCGTCCTCCCGACACATACAGGAGCTGTGACGCTGCTGTCTTGTTCAGCAGCTGTCACAGCTCCTACAGCGGGGACCGATCGCTGTGTCCCCGCTGATTAACCCCTTAAAAGCCGCGTTCTATAGAGATCGCGGCTTTTTAGGGGTTAAGCTGCCATCGCCGGCCTGCTACGCGATAGCGGCCGGCGATGGTGACTATGGCAACCGGACACCAAACAATGGCGTCCGGCTATGCCATAGACGGAAGCTTAGTGGGTCCTGACAACGTCAGGACCCACTATGCTTGCTGTCAGTGAGTAGCTGACAGTTCTAATACACTGCACTACGCATGTAGTGCAGTGTATTAGAATAGCGATCAGGGCCTCCTGCCCTCATGTCCCCTAGTGGGACAAAGTAATAAAGTAAAAAAAAAGTTAAAAAAAGATGTGTAAAAATAAGAAAATAAAAGATTTAAAAGTAATAAAAGTAAAAATCCCCCCTTTTCCCTTATCAGTCATTTATTATTAATAAAAATATATAAACAAACAAATAAACTATACATAATTGGTATCGCCGCGTCCGTAACGGCCTGAACTACAAAATTATTTCATTATTTATCCCGCACGGTGAACGCCGTAAAATAAAATAATAATAAACCGTACCACAATCACAATTCTTTGGTCACTTCACCTCCCAAAAAATGGAATAAAAAGAGATCAAAAAGTCGCATGTACCTAAAAATTGTGCTGATTACGCAAATAATAAGTCCTCGCACGGCTTTATTGATTAAAAAATAAAAAAGTTCTGCCTCTTAGAATAAGGCAACACAAAAAGTGAATGATTGTTTACAAAACGTATTTTATTGTGCAAACGCCATAAGACATAAAAAAAAAATATAAACATCTGGTATCGCCGTAATCGTATCGCCCCGCAGAATAAAGTGAATATGTCATTTATAGCGCACGGTGAACGCTGTAAAAAAAAACGAAAAAAAAAAACAATAGTACAATTGCTGTTTTTTAGTCACCACGCCAACTAAAAATAGAATAAAAACTGATCAAAAAGCCGCATGTACCCCAAGAAAACTACAATGGATTCCTCAAGGGGTCTAGTTTCCAAATTGGCGTCACTTTTGGGGGGTTTCCAATGTTTTGGCACCACAAGACCTCTTCAAACCGGACATGGTGCCTAATAAAAAAGAGGCTTCAAAATCCACTAAGTGCTCCTTTGCTTCGGAGGCCGGCGCTTCAGTCCATTACCGCCCGAGGGCCACATGTGGGATATTTCTCAAAACTGCAGAATCTGGGCAATACGTATTAAGTTGCGTTTCACTGATAAATCCTTTTGTGTTATAAAAAAAATGGTATAAAGAGGATTTTCTGACAAAAAAAAAATTTACATTTCACCTCTACTTTGCTCTAAATTTTTGTGTAACACCTAAAGGGTTCATAAACTTTCTACATGCTGTTGTGAATACTTTGAGGGGTCTAGTTTCTAAAATGGGGTATTTGATAGGGGTTTCTAATATATAATGCCCTCAAAGCAACTTCAGAACTGAACTGGAACCTAAAAAAATAAATAAATGAGGCAATACTTCGCTTCTTACATTATACTGATAATGAGCTGTGCCCACCCCGAGATGACCCCAGTTTTGACCGTTTGTATTTCTATTGATGAGTTCCCTGGTACATTTTAAAGGGAGGGTTCAATTCCGCGAGTACCTGCCGGGTAAGAGGGCAAGGTATGGCGTGAAGATGTATAAGCTGTGAGAGTGCATCAGGGTATACCTACAGGTTTAGGATATATGAAGGAAAGGCCACCCCCAAACCAGACTGCATCCTGGACTACAATAGGTACATGGGAGGGATGGACTTGTCAGATCAAGTCCTGAAGCCCTACAGCGCCATGCGGTGTGGTATAAGAAGCTGGCCGGGCACATCATACAGATGGCATTGTACAATGCAGGTGATTATCAAGAACCTAATCTTTAGGGACCAAGAAGGGGGGGGGCACCCAGTACTTCTGGAAGCGAGCCCACACGCATCGTACCAGGGCAACACTTTCCAGGAGAAGTTCCCCAAACTGGCAAGAAGGGAAAAAGTCAAAAGAGGTGCAAAGTCTGCTATAAGAGGGCGATAATGGATGACACAATATATCAATGTGACACGTGTCCCGAATAACCAGAGCTCTGTATGAAAGTGTTTTAAAATTTATCATACATCCCTTGGTTTATAATTTACCCCAATTTTACTTACCCTGATGCACTCCACACAGCTTATCCCCCCTCGTCTTTCCCCTCTGGGCCCTGCTGTGTGTCCAGGCAGCTGATAACAGCCACATGTAGGGTATTGCCATACCCGGGAGAACCCACATTACAGTTTATGGGGTGTAGGTCTCCGGTCAAAATGCTCACTACACCTCTAGATGAATGCCTTAAGGGTGTAGTTTTTAAAACGGGGTCACTTCTTGCGGGTTTCAACTGTACTGGTACCTCAGGGGCTTCTGCATACATGACTTCGCACTAGAAAATCCCCAGTAGGCCAAATGGTGGTCCTTTCCTTCTGAGCCCTCCCATGGGCCCAAACGGCAGTTTATCACCACAAATGGGGTATTGCCGCACTCAGGACAAATTGGGCAACAAAATGGAGTATTTTATTTCTTGTGAAAATAAGAATTTGAGCTAAAATTACATATTATTGGAAAAAATATATATTTTTTTAATTCCCAGCCCAATTCAAATAAGTTCTGTGAAGAAACTATGGAGTCTAAATGGTCACATTACCCATAAATGAATTCCTTGAGGGGTGTAGTTTCCAAAATGGGGTCACTTCTGGTGGGTTTCCATTGCTTTGATACCTCTGGGGCTCGGCAAATGCAACATGGCACCCGAAAACCAAACCAGCAAAATCTGTACTCCAAAGAACACACAGCGCTCCTTCCCTTCTGAGGCCTCCCATGGGCCCAAACGGCAGTTTATTGCCACAAATGGGGTATTGATGCACTCAGGAGAAATTGGGCAACAAAATTGAGTATTTTGTTCCCTGTGAAAATAAGAAATTTTGATCACAAATGACATTTTATTGGAAAAAATGAAATTTTTTTCATTTCAGAGCCCAATTCAAATACGTGCTGTGAAAAAACTGTGCGGTCAAAATGGTAACAACAACCCTAAATGAATTCCTTGAGGGGTGTAGTTTCCAAAATGGGGTCACTATTGGGGGATTCCTACTGTTTTGACACCTCAACACCTCTTCAAACCTGGCATGCTGCCTAAAATATATTCTAATAAAAAAGAGGACTCAAAATGCACTAGGTGCTTCCTTGCTTCTAGGGCTTGTGTTTTAGTCCACGAGCACAGTAGGGCCACATGTGGGACATTTCTAAAAACTGCAGAATCTGGACAATACATATTTAGTAGTGTTTCTCTGGTAAAACCTTCTCTGTTACAGAAAAAAAAATTAATAAAATTGAAATTCAGCAAGAAAAATGAAATTTGCAAATTTCACCTCCACTTTGCTTTAATTCCTGTGAAATGCCTGAAGGGTTAAAAAACTTTCTAACTGCTGTTTTGAATACTTTGAGGGGTCTAGTTTTTAAAATGGGGTGTTTTATCAGGGTTTCTAATACATAGGCCCCACAAAGCCACTTCAGAACTCAAGAGGTACCTTAAAAAAAAGGCTTTTGAAATTTTCTTAAAAATATGAGAAATTGCTGTTTATGTTCTAAGCCTTGTAACGTCCAAGAAAAATAAAAGAATGTTCAAAAAACGATGCCAATCTAAAGTAGACATATGGGAAATGTGAACTAGTAACTATTTTGGGTGGTATAACCGTCTGTTTTACAATCAGATGCATTTAAATTCTGAAAAATGCAATTTTTTCAAAATTTTCTCTACATTTTGCAATTTTTCACCAATAAACACTGAATATATCGACCAAATTTTACCACGAACATGAAGCCCAATGTGTCACGAGAAAACAATCTCAGAATCGCTTGGGTATGTTTAAGCATTCCGACGTTATTACCACATAAAGTGAAATATGTCAGATTTGAAAAATGAGCTCTGAGCCTTAAGGCCAAAACTAGGCTGCGTCCTTAAGGGGTTAAGGTACCTCTTGAGTTCTGAAGTGGCTTTGTGGGGCCTATGTATTAGAAACCCTGATAAAACACCCCATTTTAAAAACTAGACCCCTCAAAGTATTCAAAACAGCAGTTAGAAAGTTTTTTAACCCTTCAGGCATTTCACAGGAATTAAAGCAAAGTGGAGGTGAAATTTGCAAATTTCATTTTTTTTTCTGTAACACAGAAGGTTTTACCAGAGAAACACTACTAAATATGTATTGTCCAGATTCTGCAGTTTTTAGAAATGTCCCACATGTGGCAATACTGCACTCCTGGAATAAAACACAAGCCCTAGAAGCAAAGAAGCACCTAGTGCATTTTGAGTCCTCTTTTTTATTAGAATATATTTTAGGCAGCATGCCAGGTTTGAAGAGGTGTTGAGGTGTCAAAACAGTAGGAATCCCCCAATAGTGACCCCATTTTGGAAACTACACCCCTCAAGGAATTCATTTAGGGTTGTTGTTACCATTTTGACCGCACAGTTTCTTCACAGCACGTATTTGAATTGGGCTCTGAAATGAAAAAAATGACATTTTTTCCAATAAAATGTCATTTGTGATCAAAATTTCTTATTTTCACAAGGAACAAAATACCCCATTTTGTTGCCCAATTTGTCCATAGTGTGGCAATACCCCATTTGTGGTGATAAACTGCCGTTTGGGCCCATGGGAGGGCTCAAAAGGAAAGGAGCGCTATATGTTTGTTGGAGTCCAGATTTTGTTGGATTGGTTTTCGGGTGCCATGTCGCATTTGCAGAGCCTCAGAGGTATCAAAGCATGGAAACCCACCAAAAGTGACCCCATTTTGGAAACTACACCCCTCAAGGAATTCATTTATGGTTGTTGTTAGCATTTTGACCACACAGTTTTTTCACAGCACCTATTTCAATTGGGCTGTGACATTAAAAAATGACATTTTTTCCAATAAGATGTAATTTTTTACCAAAATTTCTTATTTTCACAGGGAACAAAATACTCAATTTTGTTGCCCAATTTCTCCTGAGTGCATCAATACCCCATTTGTGGCAATAAACTGCCGTTTGGGCCCATGGGAGGCCTCAGAAGGGAAGGAGCGCTGTGTGTTCTTTGGAGTACAGATTTTGCTGGTTTGGTTTTCGGGTGCCATGTTGCATTTGCAGAGCCCCAGAGGTATCAAAGCAATGGAAACCCACCAGAAGTGACCCCATTTTGGAAACTACACCCCTCAAGGAATTCATTTATGGGTAATGTGACCATTTAGACTCCATAGTTTCTTCACAGAACTAATTTGAATTGGGCTGGGAATTAAAAAAAAATATATTTTTTCCAATAATATGTCATTTTAGCTCAAAAATTCTTATTTTCACAAGAAATAAAATACTCCATTTTGTTGCCCAATTTGTCCTGAGTGCGGCAATACCCCATTTGTTGTGATAAACTGCCGTTTGGGCCCATGGGAGGGCTCAGAAGGAAAGGAGAGCTGTGTGTTCTTTGGAGTACAGATTTTGCTGGATTGGTTTTCGGGTGCCATGTCGCATTTGCAGAGCCCCAGAGGTATCAAAGCAATAGAAACCCACCACAAATGACCCAATTTTGGAAACTACACCCCTCAAGGACTTCATTTATGGGTGTTGTGACCATTTTGACCCCATAGTTTTTTCACAGAACTTATTTGAATTGGGCTGGGAATGAAAACAAAATTATTTTTTTCAAATAATATGTAGTTTTGGCTGAAAATTTCTTATTTTCACAAGAAACAAAATACCCCATTCTGTTGCGCAATTTGTTCTGAGTGTCGCAATACCCCATTTGTTGTGATAAACTGCCGTTTGGGCCCATGGGAGGGCTCAGAAGGAAAGGACCACCATTTGGCCTACTGGGGATTTTCTAGTGCGAAGTCATGTATGCAGAAGCCCCTGAGGTACCAGTACAGTTGAAACCCGCAAGAAGTGACCCCGTTTTAAAAACTACACCCTTAAGGCATTCATCTAGAGGTGTAGTGAGCATTTTGACCGGAGACCTACACCCCATAAACTGTAATGTGGGTTCTCCCGGATATGGCAATATCCTACATGTGGCTGTTATCAGCTGCCTGGACACACAGCAGGGCCCAGAGGGGAAAGACGAGGGGGGATAAGCTGTGTGGAGTGCATCAGGGTAAGTAAAATTGGGGTAAATTATAAACCAAGGGATGTATGATAAATTTTAAAACACTTTCATACAGAGCTCTGGTTATTCGGGACACGTGTCACATTGATATATTGTGTCATCCATTATCGCCCTCTTATAGCAGACTTTGCACCTCTTTTGACTTTTTCCCTTCTTGCCAGTTTGGGGAACTTCTCCTGGAAAGTGTTGCCCTGGTACGATGCGTGTGGGCTCGCTTCAAGAAGTACTGGGTGTCCCCCCTTCTTGGTCCCTAAAGATTAGGTTCTTGATAATCACCTCTTGAAATTCCAGGAAAGTTCCCGTCTGGCCTGCACATTGACGTAGCACGTACGCATTGTACAATGCCATCTGTATGATGTGCCCGGCCAGCTTCTTATACCACACCGCATGGCGCTGTATGGCTTCAGGGCTTGATCTTACAAGTCCATCCCTCCCATGTACCTATTGTAGTCCAGGATGCAGTCTGGTTTGGGGGTGGCCTTTCTTTCATATATCCTAAACCTGTAGGTATACCCTGATGCACTCTCACAGCTTATACATCTTCACGCCATACCTTGCCCTCTTACCCGGCAGGTACTGGCGGAATTGAACCCTCCCTTTAAAATGTACCAGGGACTCATCAATAGAAATACACTTCTCGGGGGTGTATGCTGGGGAAAACCGGGCACTGGAACGGTCTAATAGGGGTCTCCGTTTATACAAACGGTCAAAACTGGGGCCATCTCGGCGTGGGCACGGCTCATTATCAGTATAATGTAAGAAGCGAAGTATTGCCTCATTTATTGATTTTTTTAGGTTCCAGTTCAGTTCTGAAGTTGCTTTGAGGGGCCAATATATTAGAAACCCCTATCAAACACCCCATTTTAGAAACTAGACCCCTCAAAGTATCCACAACAGCATTTAGAAAGTTTATGAACTCTTTAGGTGTTTCACAAAAATTTAGAGCAAAGTAGAGGTGAAATTTACATTTTTTTTTTGTCAGAAAATCCTCTTTATACCATTTTTTTAATAACACAAAAGGATTTATCAGTGAAACGCAACTCAATATTTATTGCCCAGATTCTGCCGTTTTGAGAAATATCCCACGTGTGGCCCTAGTGCGGTAATGGACTGAAGCACCGGCCTCCGAAGCAAAGGAGCACCTAGTGGATTTTGAAGCATCTTTTTTATTAGGCACCATGTCCGTTTTGAAGAGGTCTTGTGGTGCCAAAACATTGGGAACCCCCCAAAAGTGACCCCAATTTATAAACTAGACCCCTTGAGGAATCCATTGTAGTTTTCTTGGGGTGCATGCGGCTTTTTGATCAGTTTTTATTCTATTTTTAGGTGGCGTGGTGACTAAAAAACAGCAATTGTACGATTGTTTTTTTTTTCGTTTTTTTTTACAGCGTTCACCGTGCGCTATAAATGACATATTCACTTTATTCTGCGGGGCGATACGATTACGGCGATACCAGATGTTTATAGGTTTTTTTTATGTCTTATGGCGTTTGCACAATAAAATACGTTTTGTAAAAAATCATTCACTTTTGGTGTTACCTTATTCTAAGAGCCATAACGTTTTTATTTTTCAATCAATAAAGCCGTGCGAGGACTTATTATTTGCGTAACGAACTGTAGTTTCGATCAGTACCATTTTTCGGTACATGCGACTTTTTGATCTCTTTTTATTCCATTTTTTGGGAGGTGAAGTGACCAAAGAATTGTGATTGTGGTTCGGTTTATTATTATTTTATTTTACGGCGTTCACCGTGCGGGATAAATAATGAAATAATTTTGTAGTTCAGGCCGTTACGGACGCGGCGATACCAATTATGTATAGTTTATTTGTTTGTTTATATATTTTTATTAATAATAAAGGACTGATAAGGGAAAAAGGGGGATTTTTACTTTTAATACCTTTTAAATCTTTTATTTTCTTATTTTTACACATCTTTTTTTAACTTTTTTTTTACTTTATTACTTTGTCCCACTAGGGGACTTGAGGGCAGGAGGCCCTGATCGCTATTCTAATACACTGCACTACATGCGTAGTGCAGTGTATTAGAACTGTCAGCTACTCACTGACAGCAAGCATAGTGGGTCCTGACGTTGTCAGGACCCACTAGGCTTCCGTCTATGGCAAAGCCGGACGCCATTGTTTGGTGTCCGGTTGCCATAGTCACCATCGCCGGCCGCTATCGCGTAGCAGGCCGGCGATGGCAGCTTAACCCCTAAAAAGCCGCGATCTCTATAGAACGCGGCTTTTAAGGGGTTAATCAGCGGGGACACAGCGATCGGTCCCCGCTGTAGGAGCTGTGACAGCTGCTGAACAAGACAGCAGCGTCACAGCTCCTGTATGTGTCGGGAGGACGGCCGAAACGGCCGTTACTCCCGAGACGTACTATTACGGCATGGAGCGCGAACGATACAGCTGCCATGACGTAATAGTACGTCAAGGAGCGGGAAGGGGTTAATGACTGAGCAACTTGTTTACGTTTTTCCATCGTCGTATTCAAAGAGCTATAACTTTTTTATTTTTCCGTATACATAGCTGTATAGGACTTGTTTTTTGTGGGACAAGTTGTAATTTTAATAGCACCATTTTGGGGCATTTAAAATTTATTGGTTAACTTTTATTAACATTTTTGGTGGGGTAATAGGAAAAAAACTGAAATTTCCCATACTTTTTTGTGCCTTAAATGTACACAGTTTACAGTGTGGTATAAATAACATAATAACTTTATTCAGCGGGTTGTTAGAATTGCGGCGATACCAAATTTATCTAGTTGTTTTTTTATATTTTACTACTTTTACACAGTAAAACCACTTTTTTTTCTAAATTCTTTGATTTTGTGAGCCATATTTTAAGAGCCATAACTTTTTATTTTTCTGTTGACACGTGCTTGAGGGCTTTTTTTTGCACGACAACTTGTAGTTTTTATTGGTGCCAAATTTGAGTACATGCGACTTTTTGATCTCTTTTTAGTAAAAAGGCTGGATAAACAGAAAACGCCAATTCTGGCATTTGTTTTTTATTTTATTTTTACAATGTTCACCGTGTAGGTTAAATAATGGAATCGTTTTATAGTTGTGGTCGTTACGGATGGGGCGATACCAAATATGTGTAGCTGTTAACTTTTTTTCATAATAAAGTATATTGTAAGGAGAAAAATTGGGTTCTTAATTTTTTTTTCTTGGGACATTTATTTATTTATTACAAACTTTAATAATCTTTTTTAACTTTTTTTAGTCCCTCAGGGGACTTCAATATGCGATCTTTTGATCGCTTTTATAATACACTGCAATACTTGTTAATAATACTGTATTGCAGTGTATTATACCAGTCAGTGTAAAACTAATAGGCATTTCTAAAGGCAGACCTGGGGGCCTTTGTTAGGCCCCAGGCTGCCATATAACCCGCAATTGCATTGCGGGTGTGCCCGTATGGTGAGAGCTTCAGAAGAACTACCCTGAAAGGCCGCCGTAAAAACACTATATGGCGGTCGTTAAGGCATTAAGGCCCTTTTACACCGGCAGATGATTGGGCGCTCGTTTCTGATCAATGCTCATTTGCAGCTGATCGCTGGGCTTTACACAGGCAAACACACTCATTTGTCATCTGTCACATATTTAAAATCATCGGTTGTTGGCTGCACAACTCTTCGTGTAAACAAAGATGTGCTACTGACCATAATGAAACTGTATGTGCCAGAACGATCGCCCTAATGACAGTTCGGGTGCATACAGTGCCGAAGATTGCTCCATGTAAATGGAGCTAAATGAGCGCCAATCGACAAAAAAATGTGCAAAAGGACCCTTACTCTCCAAGTTTGTTCTGTTATTAAATGTTTGTGTGTTTTTTTTTAATTTTAGTTTGTATTTATTTTACATACAATATATGTACCGGTACATTAAACAGGGGTTAGGGGAGGTGACAGTATGTCATGCCTGTCAGTATCAATATAATAGCACAAAAGATTCCATTTCTAAGATGCTATGATGTCAAAATATAATTGCAACTGAGTAATGATAGTATACCTTAAAATTAAAACGAACCTGTCACCAGCATTTCACCTTTTAAACCAGCAATACCTGGTAAGTGGGCGAAAAATAATTTCTATATGACGTATAATTGTCTTCTTAGTCGGCTCTGTAGCTTTAGTATTCTGTTTTTTAGTGTTCCTGCACTGTATGCTAAAGAGCATAAAAGAGTCATATCTTTGTTTGAAAAGAGTCATATCTTCATTCCTCAAGTCTTTCCGAGTTAACCCCGCCTCCTTACTTTTGATTGACAGCTCCTCGCCTTCCCCCAGCATACAAAATCCTGCGCTTGTGCATTGATGTCCTATTCTGGTGTGTGCGCACACCGGATTATTACGATAAAAAGCGCAAAATGTTTGCAGACCGTTACTTAGTCAGAGGAGGAGTTTAGAAGAGGGGATAACGGCAAGGAACTTTTGATAGCAGCGGCCAGTGAGGGATATGCAAAGTTCAATAGGTGAAATGCTGGTGACAGGTTCCCTTTAAGAGCAACTTTCTGAGAGGCAGGCAATCCATAATCAAACTAAACTACAACTAAAGAATGGTGATATGGACCATAAATGCCAATGGTCACAGAAGTGAGAGAGGTTATTGAGTCTAGTAGCCACTGCGTCTTCCATGTGATAAGCGATATTTTTTTTCTAAATATGCTAATTTGGCTCTAATAGCCAAATAGGAGGTTACTCTTTCTTTTCACCCTGGGCGGTGTAATGTTTTCTGTATGACGCTGTCCAATCCGCATACAGCTACTCCCCCTTCCCTGCCCAGCAACACCGTGTGATCTTATAGTATACAGCTTTCATTCCCGACTGTGTATTCTACTGGCGATATCTCCAGTTGTGTCACTGCTAGAACTGGAATCCTGGTGTCATATGAAAGATCTAGGTGATCCACAGCCCGAGATATGGCTGTTTGAAGTGATCCCCCTTCCCTCTAGAATGTCTCTCATACTGTGTGTGAAGCAGCTTCATACTGATTGGACAGCGTCAGACTATGAGGCAGCTCCACCTCAGGAGAATCGCTGCTGTTACCTCCCAGTTGTCTAATAAAGGCTCATTTACATATTTAGCAAACAGCGCATAGTTTTTAAAATAACAAACACAATTTTCACTAGCATTATCAGTTTGACAGTGCTTATTATATTAGCTAGGAGATAGTGCATTACTAAACTAGTGAAAGAGTCTCTTTAACCAAATTGTTCTCCCATCTAAGTATATAAGGGCCTGTTCACATCACCATTCGCTTTCCGTTCCAGGGTTCAGTCGGAGGTTTCCGTCGGGTGATCCCCGCAACGGAAAGTGAAAGTGAAACCACAGCTTCCGTTTCAGTCACCATTGATATCAATGGTGATGGAAAGATCGCTAATGGTTTCCGTTCATCACCATTCCGGCAGGTTTCCGTTCTAACGAAGGAATCAATAGCGGAGTCGACTGCGCTATTGATTCCGTCGGAAAACCGGACACCTGCCGGAATCGTGACGAATGGAAACCATTAGCGATCTTTCCGTCACCATTGATATCAATGGTGACTGAAACAGAAGCTGTGGTTTCACTTTCACTTTCCGTTGCGGGGTTCACCTGACGGAAACCTCCGACGGAACCCCGGAACGGAAAGCGAACGGTGATGTGAACAGGCCCTGAGACAGTTTATTAGGAGAAAATCAGTTTGGAAATAAGTTATTGAACAATAATTTACCTTTTTGAACACTCTGCTTATAAAAATTGTAGGGCTTGCATTGGGAAAAATGGGTCTGTGAAGTGATAGGTCACTAGACAGTGACGTATACATAAATATTTATAGAAATCTATGTGTTAAACCATATTTATTAGATAATTCTTGAAAGGAGGATAGACTACAATCGTGGTATAAATCTGTGATGATACAGATACCTGCTGTATCCCTACTATCAACATTATTATCTACCATAGTAAATAAATCGTAATGGGTGATAGCTTAGGGGGATAAAATCACTGGAGTCAGATTGTTTAAGGAGGTATTTCCACGCATAGAGGGGGATTTCCATACTGCAAAGTGGCAAGACTGAGATCAATTGGGGGTTACCCTGAGGTTTTACAAAAGATATAAGTGTGTGCCTAGGTCGGATATACTTTTGCATTTTTAGACAATTGTCAGGGAAGGGAGCCACCAATATTTCAATTGATCCAGAGTGGTAGCTATATAATATTTAAAGACATAATGGATGCCTATACCTCCATATGACCAGGGCCAAACAATGAAGAACTGGTAGATGTTTGTGATGTTTTCGTGGCCACAACTGGCATCATTTTTACAATAGTTATGCCCAGGAAATAAAGGGTTAAGTGCATTTTTCAAAAACATGGAAATTTATCTTGAGAGACGAATAGTTATAGAGAATATTAGAGAGCTTGAATAGACACGTTTATGGCCTGGTATTTTATATTGTCCATATGCAAGGCAAATGAAAAAATGGGATTCCAGATGAGATTGAGTGATAGGGTCTATGCTTATGTTTACTATTTGAGATTTAGTAAGATTAACCTTATAATAAGAAATTCTGCTGAAAGATTTTATCTTACACCTCTGTCAAGGAATCTATAAACAAGTTAGGGACAAGATTACATAGTCTGGATATAATTCTATTTTTTGGGAAGATGAACCACCAGAGATTCCATGGATCACAGAGTTGATGCTAGCAGAAGCCGCAAGAAGCTCCATCATAAGAGAAAAAATTATTGTGCTTATGTTGAAGGAGTCAGTTAGAAAGCCTGAGGTTAGGACTCTTGCCCAGGGCTGTGAAAATAATGCTTATATAGCAGATTTAATAAAACCCTGTATGTCAAACCTTTTCAACATGCTGGAAGGTTAAGACCAGTGGACCCTGTTGAATTCCTACTCTGTCCAGGAGCAAAGAAAGGTGTTAGATTGCTTTTCGCAAACTGGATCGGGTTAATAAAATGCCGGGTGCCATCTGGAGCCTTTTTGGTATAAATCCAACTTGATCGCCATTAATGATTTCGGTAATATGGCAGAGAAGTCTGTTGGATAAAGCCTTAGAATAGTGTTTTATGTTTGTATTTAGCAGCAAGATAAGGCAGAAGTTAACTGGATTAATGGGTTCCTTTTCTGGTTTTGGAAGCGTCACTATGGTTGCTGTGAGCCATAATATCTTTGGGGAAGGAGATGTCAGATGTTTCCTTGTTAAAGACAGAAGTGGGGAAAGGGGAATATCGCTATATTTCTGATAATAATAATTAGAAAAGGCATCTGTTCTAGGTGTTTTAAAGGGTTTAAGGGAAGAGAATATTCAGGAAGAAAAGATCAGCACTCCTTGTGGAATTTGAAAATAAATCTCCTTTATTTAAATAGCCAGCGGAAAAGCTGAACGGCTTGAAGTGGACAAATTACATAAAGCGTCCCACCCCTCTGACGCGTTTCTAGCTCTCAGGAGCCATTACTCATAGATTGGGGAGGGAGTGAGAGTATGTGACTGAAATAGCAGCCAGGAAAGAAAACCACCCACTCTAATCAGGTGTATACAATGGCTCTTGAGAGCTAGAAACGCGTCAGAGGGGACGGACACATTATGTAATTTGTCCACTTCAAGCCGTTCAGCTTTTCCGCTGGCTATTTAAATAAAGGAGATTTATTTTCAAATTCCACAAGGAGTGCTGATCTTTTCCTCCTGAATATTGTTCCTGTAGCATGGAGATCACTATTTTCTTCATGCACTTGGGAGAGTGAGCTGACATTTCTACTTTTATTTATTGCTTTAAGGGAACAGACTGTGGTTTCTGCAAGGGTGATTGGAGAGGAGAAAGGAAGTAGTTGAGAGGGAGTTATATTAGGCAAATCTATAGAGAAGAGTCATGAATTAATTTCTTGCCCGAAGGGTTGGTAAGAGGGTCTACTTTTAGATTGTATAGAGAACTATAGAAAAACCTAAATTTTTCCGCTAATTGGCGAGGATCAGTAATCTTATGGCCAACTTCATCAAAATAATTGGGACATTTTTTATTTCTGAGAGGTTTGTTTGGAGCGCTCCTTGCCAGTCTCTCAGAATGTATAGTCTGAGAGAACAGGTGGGAGAACAGCTTTATTGTGCTCATCTAGAGAAGAAAGGTTTTGTAAAGTGCCTTGAATATCTTTTTTTCTCTTAGGCTGGGTTCACACACACTATTTACGGACATAATTCGGGCGTTTTAGCCCTGAATTACGTCCGAAAATGCGGCTCAAATGCGTCGGCAAACATCTGCCCTTTCATTTTGAATGGGTCTTACGATGTTCTGTGCCGACGGTCATTTTTTTTACGCACCGCTGTCAAAAGGCGGCGAGTAAAAAAGACGCCCGCGTCAAAGAAGTGCCTGTCACTTCTTCAGACGTAAATGGAGCCGTCTTCCATGGACTCCATGGAAAAACAGCTCCAATTACGTCCGTAATGGACGCAGCGAAAGACGCCTGCACATGTCATTACGGCTGAAATTACGGTGCTGTTTTCTCCTGAAAACAGCACCGTAATTTCAGCCGTAACGGACGCTGCCGTGTGAACATACCCTTACACTTTGCTTCAGAGCAAGCCTGAATAATATGGCCTCTCATAACAGCTTTACGGGCAAATTAGGATTGGTAACAGAGGGGGAATTTTTTAAACTATTAATGTAAGTTGCCCCTAAACTTCTTTTGATCATCAGGATGGGACAAAATAGAATAGTTTAGTTTTCATTGAGATGGAGGGGGGAGACAAACTTTTCTTCAAACACAATTGAGATGGGGGTCACGATTTGACCAATATTACCTATGGATGGAGAAGAAGAGTGAGTTTGTCATTTAGGAAGAAATCAATGTGACAATTGACGATAAGAGATGAATGTATAATTCTTCTCTGTACCATGTCGGCACGATGCCGATGTCGCATAGACCTACATCCAACACCTTTTTAGATAAAGAGTAAAATTCCATTTAAACAAGTGTCTAAGGCGCGGTACAAAATAATGTTAAGTACCCAGCAATAATTAATCTGTCTTGTTTGACCTTTACGACTTTTGTCATGGACAAAAAAAAATTACATTAACTGGAATAAATGTTTCCAAAAGTATATGTTACATTGTTGATGTCACAATATAGGATTACAAATCTGCCATGGGCTCTACTTTAACAGATCGTAATGTAAATGCCACTGTTTTTGTTATGCCGATCATTACCCATTTCCGTTTAGCCGTAGCAGAGGAGAAAATATGGGGAAATGCATTCTTGCACCATCATAACATCACATTTCAGACTGTGTGCCTCTCTCCCATATTAAGTTATAATTGAAGGGGCTTTTTATTCCGTGGGCATAAGATAAAAATGTAATGGCCATGGTGCAAAAAGAAAAAAGCTGCTGCGGAGCCTGAATGATGTACCATTCATACATGCAATTATCCATAGTAAATTTCTTGTTTGAGTTAGCCATTGAAAATTTATCGTAACTGCTATAATGTACATTTGCTTTTTTTTCATTTTCTTATGGAATGCAATAAAATGCTAAATGGTCTATCTCATAGTTTAGAAAATTGCATTACATCATCCATTTCATTGTGATTACTAGGTATAAAAATAAATTAATCAAATTGCAACCATTTGGTCTTACCTTTAACGGCAAGTTTGCAAACTACAGATGCCTCTCCAAGAGGATTAATAGCCTTGCATGTATACACACCACCATCAAATGGACAAGGCTTGCGGATTTCAAGAGAACAAACTCCTTGGTTCACAAGAGATCGGAATCTAGGGTCTTCTCGGATTTCCATTTGATTTTTCAGCCATACTATTTTAGGCTTAAAAACAAATTTTTATAGTAAATATGTCAACATTTTTCTAAACAGATAAGATTTAGACTAACAATATGTTAACTAGGCAAATATTAATATATAGATTATAAAGAATAGTATACAACTCAGTAACAAAGAATATAAAAAAATAAGACCGTTACTTATACATGTACATTAGCATACAATAGATTGGAATCACAAAGGCTTGTTTTTTTTTTCTTCTTATCAACATACAATTACATTGATTTTAAATAGATTTAAAGGAACAGTGTCATCACAAATAATTTTTTTATATGTTAAAGATGTTAGTGCTTTAATAAAAACGTTTATTTTCATTTGTGTGTTTGTGTTTTACTGTTTCTTATTTTTACACTTTTTCTTCCCTATGGGGGCTGCCATTTTTTGTTCCATTTCTGTGTGTGTCGATTAACGACACAAACAGACATGGAATACGGCAGCCACAGTCCCATAGGGACTGCGAACGGCTCCCGTCCCATTGACTGCCGTGTACGGCGTCTGTGTGGGAACTGCGCATGCGCCGCTCCCACACAGTCCTATTCGAAATTGGCGCCGTCCGGCGCCATTTTCCTGTGGACCGGAAGTCGCGGCCGGACAGTAATATTACTACTTCCGGTCGCGGCTTCCGGACTTGTGCACATGGAACAGCGGCAGCAAAGGGAGCGGACGGGCCGGAGGGAGCCGCGGCGGCAGGAGCAGGTAAGAGATTTCAATGTATGTTAGTGTTTGTGTGTGTTTACTACTGTATGTAAACCTACTACACTGTGGGTTACCTCAAAAAATGGCGACACACAGTGTAGGAGGTTAAACCTTTCAAACCCCTCGTTTATCCCGGCACTAGTCAGGATAAAGGAGGGGGGATGCTGAGAGCTCACTAGAGCGAGGGCTTTTAACCCAATGTTGCAATGCTGCAATTTTGGGAACAGCTCCATCTAGTGACCAAAAATGGGTAGTATTATAAATTAGAAATAATTTATAATATTACATGGACTCATGCAAAAAAATAAAAAAAATTTGAACAATGTTTAATCACCCACACACTAAATGTTTAATTTTTTAAAAAAAAAAAATGTTTTTCTGGCAACACCATCCCTTTAAATTGTATTTTCCAAATGTTGTTTGACTTCTCTCCTGCCAATAGTTTAAATGTGACCAGAGACACAGCTTGTGGCTCAGGCAGCTCTGTATTCTAGGTGACAGAATTACTGTATAATACAGGTTTTGCAGAAAAGGCATCTGTCGTCATGCAATGTAAGGGTATTTGCACACGTAGTGTTTTCAGACGTTTTTTGGGCCGTAAACATCCCGAAAAACGGCTGAAAAGTCGGAAGCAGAACGGCTCCAAACATCTGCCCATTGATTTGAGTGGGAAATACGGCGTTCTGTTTCGACAGGGCAGCCGTTTTTCAAAATGACCGCGTAAACAAACGGCCACGAAAAAGAAGTGCATGTCACTACTTCAGCCGTTTTTTGAGCCGTTTTTCATTGACTCTATAGAAAAACAGCTCCAAAAATGGCCGTAAAAAACGCAGCAAAAATCGCAAGTGGCTTAAAAAATGTCTGAAAATTAGGAGCTGTTTTCCCTTAAGCCCAGTTCCCATGGAGTTTTTTTGACACGTTTTTTAAGGCGGAAAACGCGTCAAAAAAGGCGCCAAAATACGCATCCCATTCATTTCAATGGAAGGCGGACGCGTTTTTTCCCCCGCGTGTGGTAAAAAAACGGTCCTGGGAAGAGGAAGCGACATGCCCTATCTTCGGGCGTTTACTCCTCTGACCTCCCATTGACATCAATGGGAGGCAGAGAAAGCGTATTTCGCTGCGTTTTTGCCCGTGGCGGTCAAAAAACGCAGAGAAAAATGCCGTGCAGGCAGATCAAAATCTGCCTCAAAATTTCAAACGGAAAAAATCTCTGTGTGAACTCAGCCTTAGGGTATGTTCATATGCTTAGCTAAAAACATCTGAAAATATGGAGCTGTTTTCAAGGCAAAACAGCTCCTAATTTTCAGCCGTTTTTTAAGCAAACTCACGTTTTTGCAGCGTTTTTTATGTCCCTTTTTGGAGCTGTTTTTCTATAGAGTCAATGAAAAACGGCTCCACAAACGGCTCAAGAAGTGAAGTTTTTGGCGGGCGTTTTTTAACGGCCATGTAAAAAAAATGCCCCGTGGGAACAGAACGCCATTTTTCCCATTCAAATCAATGGGCAGATGTTTGGAAGCTTTTGCTTCCGATTTTTCGCAGAAAACGTCCGAAACTAAGCCGTGTGACAATACCCTTATATTTAAGACTTTACTAATGTTGCAAGTGACTATTAGGGCAGGTTCAGACGTGGCGGAATTGCTGTAGAATTGCATTCTCCAGCGGCCGTTTTTTCCATTTATTTAAAAATAAAAACTCCGCTGTGAACCATGGGCTGTGGTGCGGAATTTTCCCTCCGCAGCATGCACTGTCTGCGGCAGAGGAGAAGTGGAATTTCACTGCAGATTTCAGCCTTTGCAATGCAAAAACTGAAATCTGTGGCAAGTCCGCTGTGTTTTTTGCAACGTCTGAATTACCTGTCAAATATGCAAATATTGGTGCAGATTCGTTGCGTAATTGGCCCAAATCTGCACCAACATTTGCAGCGGAAAAATTCCGCCACGTCTGAACGTGCCCTAACTGCTTGCAAAGACTAATTTGAAAATTATTATTTACGTATGTGGCGGAACGGGTGACGGTTACAGGCATTGTACCCAGATAAAGGTTAAGCCTGCCGCAAACCGTCGCACTCCCGCCATCCGGGTGCCATAGCTTAGATGGGGATATGTCCCCTAAAACTGCATTACGTTATGTTTGATAACCAGTTGTTTTATATTATAATGTATTCAGTGATGCTTCACTGTCCTCCCCCTCTAAGGTTAATCTTATACTGAAGGAGAATGAGTCACAGACTGAGAGCGGGAACATGTGTAATGTAAATAAGAAAAAGGAGGGGGCCAGTTTCCTGAGTGAGGGATATAGCTGTGCTGGAGGAGAACTGAGTTAGTTGCTGCCCAGGAGAGGATGAGATAGCAGTGTGAGCTGCAGGCAGGGGCTGTCTACCTCAGAGATGGTACCTGACCTAGGGACAATAACAGAGGACAAGTGCTGGAGTCCCATCTAACTAAGGAGGATCTGGAGACACCCCAAAGGATGAAAGGTACAGTGGAGAGACCCCATAGTGAGGTAGCCTGTCCCATCCAGCCCAGAGGGGAGAAGCAGCGATGCATTGGTTCTGTGTGTGTCTGTCCCTGTTAATAAACGCGCCGCTGTGGCTTGTCCCCTGTTAATCTGTGTCGCCTGAATCTATCGCCCACATTCTCTTGGCGTAAACCGACCCCCACTGACCCGGTTTTGCCACATTTGGTGGCAGCGGTGGGATAGATTCAGCCCGTTGTAGGGGAAGCGGCAGGGGATAGGTACCCTGGTACCATCCGGCGCTTCGCGGCCAGACCTCCAGGGCGGACTGCCACACGTGCTGCAGTACAGGGGGACCACAGGCACCTAAATCCCCAGTCATGGAGCCTGACTCTATGGATCCTCCCGGCGGAGCAGAGGATGTCCCCTATGGCAGCTACCTCCGAATTACACTCCAAGAGCTGTGCCGGTTCCGGCGTATTGCTTTCTCGTCCCGCTACATCAAGGATAGGCTGATTGAGAAGCTTCAAGCCTGGGACCTGGCGAACCCGGCCGAGATGGGAGAGATGGCCGAGGGTGACGTTGACTGCTGCCCCGAAGAACCGGCCAGTCGCCAGGGAACCGGCCGTAGCGCCATCTCGGACGTCCAGGCCCTGCGGATGAGGGATCTGCTGACCGCTCTGGGGCCTCAAAGCTTCGAGGCCGAGCGCCTGATCATCGTTGGGCCCGTGGCGCATGCAGTGGCACCCCTAGAACCAATAACCCCAATCCCTGCCGGGCCCCCGAAGACCCCAACTACGATACAACGACCTTCCCAAGTTGGATCCTTCGTCCACGGATATCGATGCGCACCTAACCATGCTGGAGACACAGCTACAGGTGCATGACATCCCCACCACCGAATGGGCTCGCTACGTGGGGCCCAGCCTGCAAGGGAGGGCCCTTGAAGTCTACCGGAGCCTAGGTCCAGAGGACGGACGGGACTACGGTTGCCTCCGGGACGCCCTGCTGAAGAGGTATGCGATCACCCCAGAGACTTACAGAGAGCGGTTCCGTAATTTGACGCTCGCCGGCCAGGGTACCCATGTGGAACTGGCAGCCCAGCTCCGCTTAAGCTGCTCCAGGTGGGCCGAGGGGAAGAAGGCCTTCAGTCGGGAGGCCCTGGAGGACCTCGTCATTTTGGAGCAACTGCTCTTCAGGATGGAGGTCCCCGTTTGTGCCTGGGTCGCGGACCGCCACCCCAGCACCCCTGAAGATGCCGCCACCCTGGCCGACGAGTTCTTGGCCCACCGACCCCAGTGGAGAAGCCTTCCGCGCCAGGAACAACGCCGAGAGCTCCGAGCCCCTACCAAAATAGCGGAACCACCCCGGCCAACTTCGATGAGACCCCAGCCGCAGCCTACAGCCGCCCCGATCCCTCCAAGGGTCCGCGGCCCTACAGACTCCCGCCAGTGTTATGGGTGCCACCAGCCGGGGCACATCCGACGGGACTGCCCCCTGGCCCAATCAACGGTGCCCTTTCCCAGACCAACCCCAACCCGGGTCGCCTTTTGCCCGGAGGCGGGCGACCCCGATGAGTGTGACCACCTCCTAGATGCACCAGAGGTGGAGGAGGTGGTCTACCACGTAGAGCTTGCGAGCCTCGTGATGAACCAGGTCCCTGCCAACATGCAGGGCCACCGACAGCCCGTGGTGCTGGGACGCCGCACCGTCCAAGGACTCCGTGACTCGGGGGCATCCCTCACCCTGGTAAGAGCGGACCTGGTTCCCCAGGCTAAGGTTCTTCCCCAGCGATTAGCCCGGATTGCCCTGGCGGACGGACAGCAGCGGTCCATTCCCCGCGCCAGAGTCTACCTGGACTGGGGCCCCGGAAAAGGGGAGGTCGAAGTCGGGCTCATGCCGGATCTCCCCGCCGATGTCTTATTGGGGAAACACTCGACGATTCTGAGGAGAAGATCCCCCTATTAACTCAGAATAGCCTGATCTATTGGCCGAAGAGGAGAGCGATTACAAAGAGCTTCTCTTGCATTCGAGGTCCTGCACAGCACAGACAACCCATTAAACCCTCAAGAACACGCCCAATCTTCGCTTTTTCATTTTCGTTTTTCCTCCCCGCCTTCCAAAAGCCGTAAATGTTATATTTTTTCATCGACATAGCCATATGAGAGCTTGTTTTTTGAGGGACAAGTTGTAGTTTTTCATAGCACCATTTATTGTACCGCATAATGTACTGGGACACTGAAAAAAATATATTTGTGGGGTGAAATGGGCAAAAAACAGTGATTATGCCATTTCTTGGAGGGTTTTGATTTTACAGCGTCCATCAGGCAGTAAAAACTACATGTTCACCTTATTCTACATGTTGATACAATTACGGCGATACAAAATTAGTTTTTTATGCTTTACCACTTTTTTTTTTTGGAAAAACTATTTGCTAAAAAAACTAAGCTAAGGCGAGCTGAAGTTTTTATTGATATCATTTTTGGGGTACATGCGACTTTTTGATTACTTCTACAATTTTTTTGGAGAGCTAAGGTGACCAAAACACAGCAATTTGGGTGTCGTATAAATATATATATATACATATATATACACACACACACAGTATATACGCACAAAGAACGGACATGTCGTGAGTTTTACGCAGCGGACTCACGCTGCGCAAAAATCACTGACAGTCTGCAATGTCCCATAAACGAATATAGGTCCGTGCGAGGCGCGTGAAAATCATGCGCGTTGCACGGACGTATATCACGTTCGTCTGAATAAGCCCTAAGTGTGGAATGAACTCAGCCATGAGCCCGCTCCATACTTCCCTTAATGGCTGTCACGTACTTGTATGTGGCATGTCGTTAAGGCGTTAATTAGAATGAGTGTTAGGGTATGTTCACACGGAGTGTTTTGACCCGTTATTCGAGCTGTAAACGTCCCGAAAAACGGCTGAAAAATCGGAAGCAGAACGCCTCCAAACATCTGTCCATTGATTTAAATGGGAAAAATGTTGTTCTGGTCTGACGGGGCGTTTGGAAAAACAATGGTAGCGAAAAAGAAGTGCATGTCACTTCTTGGGACGTTTTTGGAGCCATTTTTCATTGACTCTATAGAAAAACAGCTCCAAAAACGGCTATCAAAAACGCGAGTTTGATTAAAAAACGTCTGAAAATCAGAAGCGGTTTTCCCTTCAAAACAGAGGTTTTTTGCTAAGCGTGTGAACATGCCCTAAGGCTGGGTTCACACGACCTATTTTCAGGCGTAAACGAGCCGTTTTACGCCTCGATTTATGCCTGAAAAGACGGCTTCAATACGTCGGCAAACATCTGCCCATTGCTTTCAATGGGTTTGCCGACGTACTGTGCCGACGACCTTTAATTTTACGCGTCGCTGTCAAAAGACGACGAGTAAAATGACTGCCTCGGCAAAGAAGTACAGGACACTTCTTGGGGTGTAAATTGAGCCGTTTTTCATTGACTTCAATGAAGAACAGCTCCAAATTACGGCCGTAATTGACGCCTCGCAAAACGCGAGTACGAGCAATTACGTCTGAAATGCAGGAGCTGTTTCCAGCCGTAATGGTCGATATCCAGCAATTTTTTGATTTTTCATTGTTGTTTTTTTCGTCCCCACCTTCCAAAAGACATAACTTTAGTTTTCCGTCGACACACGTGAGTACTTGTTTTTAACGGGACGAGTTGCATTTTTTTTTTACAGCACAATATAATGTACTATAAAACTGGAAAAAAAATGTTTGTGTGATGGAATGGGGAAAAAAAAACCTGTGAATCTTCAATTTTTTGGGTTTGTTTTTATAGCGTTCACTGTGTGTTAAAAACTACATGTTAACTTTATTTTGCATGTCAATACGATTATGGCAAAAACAAAATACCAAATTTATATTTTTTATATTTTCCTACTTTTACAAAGAAAAAAAAAACAATTGTTAAAAAAATTTGTTTTGTATAGCCATATTCTGAGGGCCATAATTTTTCAGATGATTGAGTGGTATGGGTCTTTCTATTTTGTGGGGTAAGCTGTAGTTTTTATTGGTACCATTTTGGGGTAAATTTTTGTGGGAGACCAAAATCAAGCAATACTGTAATTTTAAATGGTTTTTTTCTTTGTTTTTTTTAATGCATTCACCGTCCCGTTAAATAAGGTTATATTGTACTAATTCTGATTTTTACGGATGTGACCATATGTATTATGTATTGCTTTTTGAAAATAATGAGAACTTAATATTTTTTCTTGTACATAAAAAAACTTCTATTTAACAGTTTTTTACTTGAACTAGCGATTGTTGGATTGCTTGCCAATATATTGCAATACTTTTATTAGGCTGGGTTCACACTAAGTTTTTTGCAGGAGGAAATTCAGCTTTTCCTCTGCCTGCATGCCGATTTTCGCTGCGTATTTCGCTCGCGGCCATTGAGCGCAGCGGGCATAAAAACCCAGCGAAATACGCTTTCTCTGCCTCCCATTGATGTCAATGGGAGGTCAGAGGCGTAAACGCCAGAAGATAGGGCATGTCCCTTTCTACCGCGAGACGGTTTTACTGCTCGCGGGAAAAAGACGCCTCCGCCTCCCATTGAAATCAATGGCAGGCATTTTCGGGCCGTTTTTGACGGTTTTGCGGCGCGGTTTCCGCGTCAAAAAACTTGTCAAAAAACTCAGTGTGAACCAAGCTTTAGGGTATGTTCACAAGATCTATTTTTGGCTGTTTTTCGGGGCCATAAATGGCCAAAAAACGGCCGAAAAATCAGAAGTAGAACGCCTCCAAACATCTGTCCATTGATTTCAAGGGGAAAACGGCATTCTATTCCGACGGAGCGTTTTTAGCTGCGTATTTTACGCGTAAAAAAACGGCTGTGAAAAAGAAGTGCAGGTCACTTCTTGGGACGTTTTTGGAGGCGTTTTTCATTTACTCTATAGGTATGTTCACACGCAAACGCAAAATACGTCTGAAATTATGGAGCTGTTTTCAGGCGAAAACAGCTCCTGAATTTCAGACATTTTTGCAAGTACTCGCATTTTTCGCAACTTCCATTACGGATTTAATTGGAACTGTTTTTCAATAGTGTCAATGAAAAACGGCTCCAAAAAGTCCAAAGAAGTGACATGCACTTCTTTGACGCGGGCGTCTTTTTACACGCCGTCTTTCGACAGCGACGCGTAAAATTACACCTCGTCTGAACAGAACGTCGTAAAACCCATTGCAAGCAATGGGCAGATGTTTGCAGGCGTAATGGAGCCGTCTTTTCAGGCATAATTCGAGGCATAAAACCCCAGAATTACGCCTGATAATAGGTCATGTGAACATACCCTATCGAAAAAAGCTCCAAATATGGCCGTGAAAAACGCAGCGAAAACCGCGGGTGGCTTAAAAAAGTCTGAAAATCAGGAGCTGTTTTCCCTTGAAAACAAATCCGTATTTTGAGACGTTTTTGACTCTGCGTGTGAACATACCCTTACTGTTTTGTTTTTTTTTAAGCAGAAAGATAGCAGACCTAGGGCCTTCAACGTTAACAGAAAGAGGGGGCTTAGATGTCGCAGTCGATATTGGCATGTAAATAGTAAAACAAGCGGAATCTGAGTTCTCTCTGATCCTGCCTGTTGCAGTGGATTGGCGGCTGTAACATACAGCCAAGACCCGCTTAGTATGGAGTGAACTCAGCCCATGAGCCCGCTCCATACGCCCGTTTCCCAGCTATGACGTAACCCTATGTTAGATGTCGGCAAGGAGCTAATTTCCGTTATGGTGGTTTCGCAGGGAAATCGAATAATTAGGGTATGTTCACACAACTTCTTTTCAGCCGTTTTTCGGTCCGTAAACGCCCCAAAAAACAGCTGAAAATACGGAAGCTGAACTCCTCCAAACATCTGCCCATTGATTTCAATGGGAAAAATGGTGTTTCGCTCCGACTGGGCGTTATTTTTTACGCGGCCGTTTTTTAAAACGGCCGTGTAAGAAAACGCCCGTGAAAAAGAAGTGCATGTCATTCATTGACCCTATAGAAAAACAGCTCCAAAAACTTCCGTAAAAAACGCAGCGAAAAACGCGAGTTGCTTTAGGCTATGTTCACACACTAGACTAAAAACAACTGTAAAGTACGAAGCTGTTTTCAAAGGAAAACAGCCACTGAATGTCAGCCGTTTATGAAACCACAAACTTTTCTTGAGGAGTTTTTTGTGGCCGTTTTTGGAGCTGTTTTTCTAAATGAGTCAATGAAGAACGGCTCCAAAAACGGCTCAAGAAGTGACATGCTCTTCTTTTTTTAAGGGGCTTTTCTTTACGCCCCGTTGTTTAAAACGGCCACGTAAAAAACACTGTGTGGGGACGGAACGCAGTTTTTCCGATTTAAATCAATGGGCAGATGTTTGGAGGCGTTCAGCCCCTGTATTTTTTGGGGGGTTTACGGCCTAAAAAGGGCCGAAAATAGGTTGCTCAAAGATGCTTAGGATGGGGGCAGGCAAAGCAGTCAACAAATCTTGTCTAGAATATAGGTTACAGAAGGCTTTACGCCAAGATACTTTACAGTATAAACGGGAGCAGGGGTCCCCCGGAAGTGGAAACATTTTTCAGGACTCTTGCAACAAATATGGATTGTCCAAAGCGGAGAACCGCTTTGGACAATCCATATTTGTTGCAAGAGTCCTGAAAAATAGATGGGCCAGCACAATCGTCTATTGAAAAATCTATTGCGCTTTTATGCAATCGTAAATTTCGAAGCATCTTAAAGAACGGACAGAGAATGCCTACTAAGCTCTTATTGCTGCAAAATTGAATGAGCATATAGTCTGATTTATAGAAGTTATATGAAAAAAATAATAAAGTTATACCACTGACAATGTGTTGAATATAATTTCTTGTCAGTTTAATGGTATTGCAATTTAAAAAAAATACTTAGGGTAAGTTCACATTTACTTCAGAGCTTCATTCACAGATTCTGTCGGATTTGACTGAAAGAATAGCAGTCTTTCATATTGACTGACACCGCAACGGAGTCCAAAAACCCCATTTTAGGTCAATGGGGTGTGTCGGACGACAGTGGTATTTGTCGTACAACTGATCCGGTAGTAGGGCTGGGCGATTATGACCTAAATCATAATTACGATCAATTGAACATGTAACCTCGATTATGATTAGTGAACAATTATTTAGACCACACCCGTTTTTGCATACCACGCCCCCTATTTGCATGCTACGCCATTGAATTATTATTCCCTGAGCCTGCTGTATACAATATAAACCCTGACACTGCCCCCACACAGTATATTGCCCACTGTGCTCCCTGCACAGTATAATGTTCCATAGCTGCCCCCACACAGTATAATGCCCCTATAACTGCCTTCCATACAGTATAATGCCCCCATAACTGCCCTCCACACAGTATAATGCCCATAACTGCTCTACACAGAATAATGTTCCATAGCTGCCCCCACCCATTATAATAACCCCATAGCTGCCAACACAGTAGAATTCCGATATAACTGCCTTCCATACAGTATAATGCCCCACATAACTGCCCTCCACACAGTATAATGCCCAGATAACTGCCCCCACACAGTATAATGCCCCCAATGGTGCCTTATAAAATGCATACTCACCTGTTCCAACGACGAGTGGAGGAGATCCCTCTGCTCCTCTGGTCTGTGTGTCTCGGTGCAGACAGGTGAGATGACATCACTGTTTCCCTGCCTGTCTGCACTGAGCCGTGAGCGTACGACGATACAGCTACATCTTTTCAAGGGAAAACAGCTCCTGATTTTCAGACGATTTTAAGCCACTCTCGGTTTTTGCTGCGTTTTTTACAGCTCCAAAAACGGCTGAAGAAGTGACATGCACTTCTTTTTCGCGGATCTTTTTTTACGCGGTCGTTTTGAAAAACGCCCGCCTAAAAACCTCCCTGTCGGAACAGAACGCCTTTTTCCCATTGAAATCAATGGGCAGATGTTTGGAGGCCTTCTGCTTCCGATCTTTTGGCCGTTTTTCGGCCATTTACGGCCCGGAAAACGGCAGAAAATAAGCCGTGTGAACATACCCTGAATGGTAGAGCAGGGACTTTACTGCTCGCTGCTCTACCATTGGATTCAACTGTATCTGCGTCCTGGGGACAATGATACAGATGAAACAGGGAAAAAGTAATTGAGGAAACCGAAATGCACTAGAGTCAGTTAATTGCACTGAATTTTGGTTTTGGTTATTTTTCGATTAATTGCCCAGCCCTATTCGGTAGTGTGTATTTATAAATGAAAACCAGGATGCAATAGTTTTTGCATGCTAGTGAATAGTGCTAAATGGAAACATTTTAATATCAATAACACCAGCATACGTTATGTGCTGAAATTCTGATTTTCTTACCTTGGGACTGCCGCGTACACTACAAAAGAGTTTAGTAGTATATCCATTTGTTGTTGTCCTATCACTTAGGATCTGAGTAAACTTTGGAGCTTCTGCAAAATCACTTTCCTTATATTCGGGATTCTTGTAAATATTTTCTATTTAAATAGAAAAACAATTTGTGAGTTAAGGTAACTTTTGTGCCATTTAGGGCTCCTGCACACGACTGTCCCGTCAGTGATCCGTGGAAAAATAGGACATGTTCTTTATTTCCACTGATCGGAGAGTCTGGTCCATTTTCACAGACTTGATTCACCCGCTAAAGAGAATAGGTCCGTGAAAACTATCGGGTGCCACTCGTATGCCGTAAAAAAACGTCCTGAGTGGCACTTGGTCGTGTGCAAGAGCCCTTCGGTTGCATATAGACAAGTGTTGTAAAAAAAACCACTTACAAGTTTTACATCAGAGTTCAATGAGTGATTTGTGAGTGATAGCGTGTTCCGTGCGTCAGTTTTTAATGTCCATGTAGCATCAGTGATCATCAGTTTTTCACATCAGTGAAAAAAACAGCTTTTTTCAGCATCCTCTTTAGGTATGTTCACACGTCAGACTAAAAACGTCTGAAAATACGGAGCTGTTTTCAAAGGAAAACAGCTCCTGATTTTCAGAACTTTTTTTAAGCCACTTGCGATTTTCACTGCGTTTTTCACAACGTTTTTTACGGCAGTTTTTGGAGCTATTTTCAATAGAGTCAATGAAAAACATCTCCAAAAAAGTTCCAAGAAGTGTCCTGCACTTCTTTTTCGCAGCTGTTTTTTTTTCCGTGCCGTTTTTCAAAACGGCCGCGTAAAAAAACGCCCATCAGAACAGAACGCCGTTTTTCCCATTGCAATCAATGGGTAGATATTTGGAGGCATTCTGCTTCTGATTTTTCGGCTGTTTTTCGGCTGTTTACATACCCTAACAATTCAACAGTGGACAGCATCCATGTGATTTTTTTTTACTGACCTATTAACTTGAATGGGTGAGTCTAAAGCGAGAATCGGTCCGATCTAGTACATGGTGCAATTTTCTCTGCACGGACCAGTGGTCCGTGCGGAAAATTGGACAAGTCAATGGGCCCATTAACTTTAATGGATCAATGTCTTAACAATGGCAGCACACTGAGCCATAGAATTTAATGGGGCTGTTCAAACATCCGTTTTTTTTTCTCCACACAGTGTTTGTCCCCATTGCGATAAACTCACAGCACGTCATATTCTCGTCCATTTTTGCAGACCAGAATTGCCCATTTAAGTCTTTGGGTGCATGAAAAAAACATCCGTGTTTTTCACCCCATCAGTTGCTAAAGAGATGCAGTAAAAAAACAAGAGAAAAGTGTTTGCAGATGAGAAAAAGGGACAAGAAAAACTTGTGTGAATAAGGTCTTAGTGTATTAACAGAGACACATCAGCAAGTGCCCTAATATTTTAAATTGCTTTATAAAACACGGCATTACAGAATCCAAAAGGTTAGCATTCACCTAAAATAGTGCGATATGTTCCAGTTTTACACTTGTGGATTTTAGTAGGTAACAGTTGTAAGTACATAAGAACACACAGCCAGATATCTAAACCTGCCCTTGAACATCACATGGAATCCACCAAAGTAGCTACATTATCTGGCAGACATTGTGTGCCCCCACAGGACCTGATTAGACATCTGCCATTTCTGCCAATAGCAATGTGGCAGGCAACTGCCCACACAGTGCTTATTAATCATCAATTACGTCTAAGCTATCAAACAGGAGAAGAAGAGGAACAAGGTTGGTGGCCTGTATAAGCAGGTAGGAGGTAGCAAAACCATTCAACCAGGGGCGTAGCTAAAGGCTCATGGGCCCGGGTGCAAGAATTCAGCTTGGGCCCCCCTACCCCTCCCCAGCACCACCATCATCATCAGACCCCTGCGCGCTCCTATGCCCAGACGCCTTGCCCAACAGCCCCCATAGTATAATGCCCCCACACAGTTAATGCTCCCATAGCTGCCCCCACACAGTATAATGCCCCATAACGTATACTGCCCCCCATAATAGCCCCATACTGTATAATGCTCCCCATATCAGCCCCCCATACAGTATAATGCCCCCCCCCACAATATCAGCCCCCCCATACAGTATAATGCCCCTATATGTGCATAATTACTTACCTATCCCCGTTCCTTCGCCTCCTCCGGTGTGTACTATCTGTGACTCAGCGCAGGCAGGCTCGATGATGTCGCTACATCCCGCCTGCCTGCGTCGAGCCGCTCACGGCACAGGGAATGCTGGATCAAGGAGATGTCAGCTCCTTGCTCCAGCATTGATTGGAACCGGGACCTCGGCGGGTGACTCACGAACCCCCAGGGGGACGCGACCCACAGTGTAGGGATGTCACGATACCAAAATTTGGACTTCGATACCGATAATTCGTTTACTTTGCCAACAGTAATAAAAATTAAAAAAAAGTTCTTCCATTTTCTGATGTGAGGCACGAGGTGTGATGATGAATTTTGAATGTGCCTCACATTAATAGTAATTAACCCCATCATGTTTCTCAGTCATAATGAGTTAATATGTAAGGTACATGATGGGGTTAATTACTATTAATGTGAGGCACATGGAGGTTAAATTCATCATCGCACCTCGTGCCCCACAATTAGGCCCCATGCACATGACCGTAAATAACCTCCATTCACTTTCATTGAGCGCGGACACATTTCCATAGCACTACGGATGAGTGTCCGAGCCGTAGAAATGTTCCGAAAATTATCGAACATGTCCGTCCTTTTGCATTTTGCGGGCCGTTCTCCCATAATTTGTATGGGAGCACGGCCCGAAAATGCGGGTGGCAGTCGGCGGCCGGCCGTGCCCGCAATCGCGGGCCGTGATTGCGGGCACGGTCGTGTGAATGGGGCCTAAGTGATAGAAAGCAATTTTTATTTTATTTTTTTACAGAGTACACTTCATAAATGATGCAAAAAAATAGTAGTGCAGGTTATTACGGCCGCGCCAATACCGATTATGTGCATGTTTTATGTATTGAGACTTATTTTAATGTTTATTATAAAAAAGGTGTATGTGTATTTTTTTTATTTAACATTACTTTGTTTTGACTTTATTTTTAAACTTCAATGTACTGGCCTATAGCTATATACCAGTACATTAGCCTGTGTATGTATAGTACACAGGCAGTTGTTAGGACATACCTCAGTATGCCCTAACAACAGGAAATATGGTTGGACAGCCCTGGGGTCCTTCAATAGACCCTGGGCTGTCTGCCCATATATGGTATGTCCCTTAATCGCGTCACAGGAATTCCTTGTGACGCGATCCAGGGGCATCCCCCCTTCTCATTTTCCCCTGAATGCTGCAGTCAGCTTTGATCGCAGCATTCAGGAGAATAGCGGCGGAGATGAGCGGTTTCTCTGATCTCCGCCGTTATAGAGCAGGGCTGCGGCTGTGTAATACAGCCATTGCCCCGCTCCTGATATAAGTGCGCGCGCGGTCAGCATGAGGAGATGCGGCCGGCGCTGCACTAATGAGCGGCGGTTCAGGCATTGAGGACAGAACATGGGGGTGTTTTGTAGCGCGCCCACCATGTTCTGTCTTCAGTGCCGACGCTCATTAGTGCAGCGCCGGCCGCATCACATCATCCTGACGGCGCGCACATGTCAGGACTCAGGAGCGGGGCAGTGACTGTATTACACAGCCGCAGCCCCGCTCTCATACACTCATGTGTACTATACTGTATTGTGCAGTTTGCGGTGGAGGAGGGGGGGGGCTGTGATTTAACGCCCCCCCCTCTCCATCGCAAACAACACAATACATTACAAGGCATCACAACACATTACATTACAATACATAACGTTACAAGTCCTCCGCACCGACTCTTCTGCTCTGTCTGGAAGCCGTGTCACGTGACAACACGGTCACATGGTACACTAAGTGTACCATGTGACCGTAACCAGGAAGTGCCGGCTTCATGGCACAGAAGATTTAGTTAAAAAACATGCTGTATGGCAACGGGGGACCGTGGGCCCCCCAGGCTTAGGGGCCCGGTCGCAACTGCGACCGCTGCGACCCCTATAGCTACGCCACTGCATTCAACAGAGAAAACACTGACAGATACATTTCCCAAGTAGTCACAACAGGCAATCACAGCAGCCCACCACCTCTTTAGTAGTCACTGCAGGGCCCCCCTCAGAGTAATCTAGAAATCCCTTCTGCTACCTCTTTAGTAGTCAAAGCAGGACTAACTTTTCACAGCAGTCCACCCCCTTCATCAACACCCTCAAAGCCGGGGAGTTGCTAGGGTCTTAAAAGATCAGGGGCACAAGCCCCGAGACATATATTTACCCCCCCCCCTATGTAACACCACAGATATAACACAATGATTACTCTTTGAGTACAGATAATGTAGTAGATGTTACCTGCAGTCCTATGTAACACCACAGATAACACAGTGCTAAATCTCTGAGTACAGATAATGTAGTAGATGTTACCTGACAACGTATGTAACACCACAGATAACACACAGTGATAACTCTCTGAGTACAGATAATGTAGTAGATGTTACCTGCAGTCCTATGTAACACCACAGATAACACACAGTTATAACTCTCTGAGTGCAGATAACGTAGTAGTGTTACCTGCTGTCCTATGTAACACCACAGATAACACACTCTGATAACTATACCCACACAGGCACATAAACACACACAAAGACATTATATATATATATATTATCCAGTGCACCTCCAAACTGTAGATACACTTTAAAGAGATGTATAGGGGACAGCAGAGTATACAAGGGGCAGTAGCGTATATAAGGAGCAGTAGAGAATATAGGGGAAAGCAGAGTATATAGGGGTCCGAAGAGTATATATGGGACACAGAGTATATAAGGGGACAGCAGAGTATATAAGGGGACAGCAGAGTATATAAGGGGACAACAGATTATATAGGCGCAGCAGAGTATATAGGGGGCAACAGATTATATAGGTGCATCAGATTATATAGGGGACATCAGAGTGTATAGGGGCAGTAGAGTATATAGGGGACAGCAGAGTATATAGGGACAGCAAAGTAGATAAGGGGCAGCAGAGTATATAAGGGGACAGCAGAGTATATCGGGGCAGCAGAATATATCGGGGCAGTAGAGTATATAGTGGACAGCAGAGAATACAAGGGCAGCAAAGTAGATTAGGGGCAGCAGAGCAGATAAGGGGCAGCAAAGTAGATAAGGGGCAGCAGAGTAGATAAGGGGCAGCACAGATATCTAAATTGTATCTGTTCTACTTTAATATTGAACACACACACTTACAAAGAGACAAACACACACACACACACACACACACACACACACACACACACACACACACATCTACTGGAATATATACACACACAAACATATACTGTATATACACACCGACACACATAGACATTTACCATCTCCCCTTGCAGACAGGATCACAGGTTTCTTGCAGGACGGGCTGTGGGCAGAGCTTCCTCCTCTGCACCTCAGCTCCTGCTTACTCCGTGTGTGTAATGAGGAGCTGAGGACAGAACAGAGCTCAGTGGTGCCCCTACATGCTGGGAGGGTGCAGCACCCTGTGCACTGGTACAGGTCACGAACACCTAAGGCCAGCCCTGTCTTTAAAACGAAGGCTCCTATAGCTACACCGCTGGATACAATTGGATGCATTGTCTCAGCAGACAGTATCACACATGATAGTCTTAGATACATGGCCCCAGCAGACAGTATCACACATGATAGACTTAGGGCTCATTCAGACGAGCGTGATTCTCGTCCGTGTGCTGTGCGTTGAATCATGAGCTTAGTTACTGGCCCATGTGTGATACTGTCTGTTGGACCTTGTATCTAAGCCTACCACATGTTAGGCTTAGATACAGGGCCCCAGCAGACAGTAATCTTATACAGTATAAGATTACTGTCTGCTGGGATCCTATATCTAAGCCTGCCTTGTGGTAAGCTTAGATACATGGTCCAACAGACCATATTATACATGGGCCTTGTATCTAAGCCCATGTGTGATGCTGTCTGCAGGATCCCATCAGGCAGTAATGATGTTACCCTTATCCAGCTCGTGACGGCATGCGCAGCACACAGCATCAGGGCGTGAGAAGACGTCAGGACTTCCACTGCGCTCAGGAAGGATGGTAAGTAGAGATGAGCGAACCGGGACAACCGAACCCGGTTTCGGTCCGAACATTGGGAAAAGTTCGGTTCGCAGCGAATCCGGACTTCACCGGGTTCGGCCGAACACGTTTTGACTGAACCCGGTCAAAAATATTATACAAATCGGAAGCCACTTGTCTCTATCAATCACTTATAGAGAAAAGAGGCTGCTGATTAAAAATAAAATAAAAAGCATTTCATACGTACCCGGTCGTTGTCTTGGTGACGAGTCCCTCGTCTTCCTCCAGTCCGACCTTCTTTTGTGATGCGACAGCCTGTGATTGGCTGCAGAGGCCAAGGCAGCCTGTGATTGGCTGCAGAGGCCGCGGCAGCCTGTGATTGGCTGCAGCGGTCACATGGGCTGTAACGTCATCCAGGAAAGTCGGGCCGGATGTAGAGAGGGACGCGTCACCAAGGCTACGGCCGGGAGACCGGACTGGAGGAAGCAGAAAGTTCTCGATAAGTATGAACGTCTTTTTTTTTACAGGTTACTCTATATTCTGATCAGAATTCACTGTCCAGGGTGCTGAAACAGTTACTGCCGATCAGTTAACTCTTTCAGCACCCTGGACAGTGACTATTTACTGACGTCGCCTAGCAACGCTGCCGTAATGACGGGTGCACACATGTAGCCACCCGTCATTACGGGGCCTCATGCACACGACCGTAAAAATACCCGTTATTACGGGTCGTAATTACGACCCGAAACTGTTAGCCACGGGTACCTTCCCGTTTTCTCACGGGAAGGTGCCCGTGCCGTTAAAAAGATAGAAGATGTTCTATTTTTTTTATTTTACGGGCCGTGCTCCTATACTTTATAATGGGAGCACGGCTCGGAAAAACTACTGGCTGCCCGTGGCCGGCCGTGCTCATCTCCTGAAATACTCTATGCTGCCTTAAACTCTGTGGACAGGTCAGGATCCTGTTTCTTTTAAATGCTGCTGGGGAACCCGCTCGATCCACTATATAAGGCTGCGCTTGGGAATAAGTGCTTGGGAATAAGTGCTTGGGAATAAGTGACTTGGGCAGAAGAGGATGGAGGCGCAGCCTTATATAGTGGATCGAGCGGGTTCCCCAGCAGCATTTAAAAGAAACAGGATCCTGACCTGTCCACAGAGTTTAAGGCAGCACAGAGTATTTCAGGAGATGAGCGTGCGGATCTTGTGCGGGGTGGTGACTTGCCAATCATGTGATGGTGTTATTGAGGACAGGAGTGGAGGAGAGGTAACAGACTGAGAGCTACGTAATGGTAAGAGCAGAGTTCACAGCAGCACAGAGTATTTCAGGAGAGGAGTGTGCCGATTCTGTGCTGCTGTGAACTTGCTCTTACCATTACGTAGCTCTCAGTCCGTTACCTCTCCTCCACTCCTGTCCTCAATAACACCTTCACATGATTGGCAAGTCACCACCCCGCACAAGATCCGCAAGCTCATCTCCTGAAATACTCTGTGCTGCTGTGAACTCTGCTCTTACCATTACGTGGTGACTTGCCAATCATGTGAAGGTGTTATTGAGGACAGGAGTGGAGGAGAGGTAACAGACTGACAGCTACGTAATGGTAAGAGCAGAGTTCACAGCAGCACAGAATATTTCAGGAGAGGAGCGTGCAGATGTTGAGGAGTGTATGACGCTGAGAGGCCGCGGCAGCCTGTGATTGGCTGCAGAGGCCGCGGCTGCCTGTGATTGGCTGCAGAGGCCGCTCCAGCCTGTGATTGGCTGCAGAGGCGGTCACGTGAAGTGCGTGAACGCCACTACAGCCTGTGATTGGCTGCAGCGGCGACATGAATGAAACGTCATCGCTGGAGGCCAGACAGGAGGAATGTAAGTATGAACGTATTTTTTTTATTTTTTATTACATTAAAATTGTATTTTCCGCGCGCCGAGCATGGTACTGTCAAGGTTGCTGAAAGAGTTAGTGCAGCCCATTAACTCTTTCAGCACCCTGGACAGTACCATGCTCGGCGCACGGAAATTACAGGTTCGGTCAGAACTAGTTCGGTCCGAATCGAACTTTTTCGTGAAATTCGGCGAACTAGCCGAACCAAACTTTTCATAAGTTCGCTCATCTCTAATGGTAAGTATAGTGGTATTACTATAATAACAGGAGCCCGTGTATTTTATGACATAGGCCCCAGCTATTATAGTAAATTTCTATAGACGCGGTGCGGGGGCCGCGGCCCGGTCGCAATCGCGACTGCTGCGTCCCCTGTAACAGCAGAGATCTGGGGCTTGGGGCCCAGAGGTCTGGTGCTTGCGACGTCCCTGCCTCAAAGTGTAAAAAGTTTGGACCAGGCCAATACTTGAGCCGCACGGTTATAGCCTTAGGCACTCCTTGCCAATACTTAAACTAGCTAGGCAGGTTTGGTCCCATGCCAAGACAGTCTTGAATTGTTCACACATAGTTGCCGAAATGCCTCTTTGGTCTCACCCGGGTATGTCTCATTTCTGGGGTTTGCAGGACTCCGTGTTAGGGATCTGCCAGGTACTTCATCTAGGTATACTCCTGGGATTAATCAATCCACACCTGAGGCCAGACCTGTTCGCCTGACACCATCTCCCACCAACCAGGGTGGCAGGCTCAGGAGTGGGAGAGCCTATCGCGGCCTGGTCTGTCGGAGTTAGCTCCGCCCCCTGTCCTTTATTACTTGCCCTGTTCTCTCCCTCAGTGCTTGTAATTCTTTTGGATTCCTGGCCCCACTGCTGCTTGCTCCAGCCTGCTTCTGCCGTGCTTCTGCCTTGCTGCAGTTCTGCTTAAACCTGCTTTGCTTTGCCCCTGGCTTGCTTCTGTCTCCTTGCCCGCTTGGGTGTACTCACTTCGTCCTGGTCCTGACTGTCCGTTCGCCGCTCCGTTTCCTCGTGGCGTTCCGTGGCTACTGCCCCTTCCCTTGCATGTTCCCTGTTTGTTTTCCTGTGCACTTAGACAGCGTAGGGACCGCCGCCCAGTTGTACCTCGTCGCCTAGGGCGAGTCGTTGCAAGTAGGCAGGGACAGGGCGGTGGGTAGATTAGGGCTCACTTTCCCTTCACCTCCTTCCGGCCATTACATAATTACAAGCCCTTACCTAGTCTACCATTTCTCCTACGCTGACGCTATCATGGACCCCCTTGAGACCCTGGCCCAGCAGATGCAGGGCCTCTCCCTACAGGTCCAGGCCCTGGCCCAAAGGGTCAATCAGGGTGACGCTGCTTTAGTAGTACCCCTCACCTCACCTCTAGAACCCGACCTCAAGTTACCTGACCGGTTCTCAGGGGACCGTAAGACGTTTCTCTCCTTCCGGGAGAGTTGCAGACTGTATTTCCGCCTAAAGCCCCACTCCTCAGGTTCCGAGAACCAGCGGGTGGGTATCATCATATCCCGACTCCAGGAAGGGCCCCAAGAGTGGGCCTTCTCCTTGGCTCCTGACGCCCCTGAACTTTCCTCTGTTGATCGTTTTTTCTCTGCCCTCGGACTCATTTACGACGAGACTGACAGGACTGCTTTAGCCGAGAGTCAGCTGGTGACCTTACGTCAGGGTAGGAGACCGGTTGAGGAATACTGTTCTGATTTTAGGAAGTGGTGCGTAGCTTCTCAGTGGAACGATCCGGCCCTAAGGTGCCAGTTTAGGTTAGGATTATCTGACGCCCTGAAGGATCTGCTGGTTAGCTATCCCTCGTCTGACTCCCTTGACCAGGTTATGGCCCTAGCAGTACGACTTGACCGACGTCTCAGGGAACGTCAGCTAGAACGCTTCAGTGTGCTCCCCTCTGACTTTTCTGCGATCCCCCCCGAGGTCCCGTCTCCTCGCCCCTCCACGGAGGACTCGGAGGTACCTATGCAACTCGGGGCCTCCATGTCCCCTCGACAACGTAGGGAGTTTCGCAGAATGAATGGTCTCTGCTTCTACTGTGGGGACGACAAGCATCTACTGAACACCTGTCCCAGGCGCAAGAATAAGAAGCCGGAAAACTTCCGCGCCTAAGTGATCATCGGGGAGGTCACTTGGGCGCACAGGTATTTCCCGTTAATGTGAAACGCAATAAAATTTTGCTTCCCTTTCAGGTCTCGTTTGCTGGCCGGGCTGCCACGGGCAGTGCTTTCGTGGATTCAGGGTCATCTGCTAATATCATGTCTGCGGAATTTGCTATGTCTCTAAAGATGCCTTGTATTGATTTACCTTATCCTATCCCTGTAGTAGGAATCGACTCAACTCCCCTTGCTAATGGTTATTTTACTCAGCATACTCCTGTTTTTGAACTCCTTGTTGGCTCCATGCATTTGGAGCAGTGCTCTGTACTGGTGATGCAGGGATTATCGTCTGATCTGGTTTTAGGCCTTCCCTGGTTGCAGCTGCATAATCCCACGTTTGATTGGAATACTGGGGACCTTACCAAATGGGGTAATGAATGTCTTATGTCATGTCTTTCTGTTAACTCTATTTCTCCCCGGGAGGAGGTAAACACGCTTCCTGAGTTTGTTCAGGACTTCGCCGATGTGTTTTCTAAGGAGGCCTCCGAGGTGTTGCCCCCCCATAGAGATTACGATTGCGCTATCGATTTGGTGCCTGGTGCCAAGCTTCCTAAGGGGAGGATATTTAATCTTTCATGTCCTGAACGTAAAGCTATGAGGGAATATATCCAAGAATGCCTGGCCAAGAGTTTCATTCGCCCCTCGACTTCTCCTGTAGGTGCTGGCTTCTTCTTCGTGGGGAAGAAGGATGGTGGTCTTAGGCCATGCATTGATTATCGTAACCTGAATAAGGTCACCGTAAGGAACCAGTACCCACTTCCTTTGATTACGGATCTTTTTAATCAGGTTCAGGGAGCCCAATGGTTTTCTAAGTTCGATCTACGGGGGGCATATAACCTTATCCGCATCAAAGAGGGGGATGAGTGGAAAACTGCGTTCAACACACCCGAGGGTCATTTCGAATACCTGGTCATGCCCTTTGGGTTGTGTAATGCCCCTGCTGTCTTCCAGAATTTTATTAATGAAATCCTGAGAGAGTACCTGGGTAATTTTCTTGTTGTGTACCTTGATGACATACTGGTGTTTTCCATGGACTGGTCCTCCCACGTGGAGCATGTCAGGAAGGTGCTCCAGGTCCTTCGGGAGAATAATCTGTTTGCTAAGACTGAAAAATGTGTCTTTGGGGTACAGGAGATACCATTTTTAGGGCAAATCCTCACTCCTCATGAATTCCGCATGGACCCTGCCAAGGTTCAGGCTGTGGCGGAATGGGTCCAACCTGCCTCCCTTAAGGCGTTACAGTGTTTTTTAGGGTTCGCCAACTATTACAGGAGATTTATTGCCAACTTCTCGGTCGTCGCTAAGCCTCTTACGGACCTTACCCGCAAGGGTGCTGATGTCCTCCATTGGCCCCCTGAGGCCGTCCAGGCCTTTGAGACCCTCAAGAAGTGCTTTATCTCAGCCCCCGTGCTGATTCAGCCCAACCAAGAGGAGCCATTTATTGTGGAGGTTGACGCTTCCGAGGTGGGAGTGGGGGCCGTCTTGTCCCAGGGTACCAGCTCCCTCACCCATCTCCGCCCCTGTGCTTACTTCTCTAGGAAGTTTTCGCCCACGGAGAGTAACTATGATATTGGCAACCGCGAACTTCTAGCCATTAAATGGGCTTTTGAGGAGTGGCGGCACTTCCTGGAGGGGGCCAGACACCAGGTAACGGTCCTTACGGATCACAAGAATCTGGTTTTCCTAGAATCGGCCCGGAGGCTTAATCCTAGACAAGCTCGGTGGGCACTATTCTTTACCAGATTTAATTTCTTGGTTACCTATAGGGCTGGGTCCAAGAATATTAAGGCTGATGCTCTGTCACGTAGTTTCATGGCCAATCCTCCTTCTGAGAAGGATCCTGCTTGTATTTTACCCCCTGGTATAATCGTCTCTGCCACGGATTCTGATTTAGCTTCTGATATCGCGGCTGATCAGGGTGCAGCTCCCGGGAACGTTCCTGGGGACAAACTGTTTGTTCCCCTGCAATACCGGCTGAGGGTACTCAGGGAAAACCATGACTCCGCTCTATCTGGTCATCCTGGCATCTTGGGCACCAAACACCTCATTACCAGAAACTATTGGTGGCCTGGGTTGCCTAAAGACGTTAGGGCTTACGTCGCCGCTTGTGAGGTTTGCGCTAGGTCCAAAACCCCTAGGTCCCGACCTGCGGGCCTACTACGTTCCTTGCCCATTCCCCAGAGACCTTGGACCCATATCTCCATGGATTTTATCACCGATTTGCCTCCATCTCAGGGCAAGTCGGTGGTGTGGGTGGTAGTCGACCGCTTCAGCAAGATGTGCCACTTTGTGCCCCTTAAGAAGCTACCTAACGCCAAGACGTTAGCTTCTTTGTTTGTGAAACACATCCTGCGTCTCCATGGGGCCCCAGTCAATATCGTTTCTGACAGAGGGGTACAATTTGTTTCCTTATTTTGGAGAGCTTTTTGTAAAAAGTTGGAGATTGATCTGTCCTTCTCCTCTGCCTTCCATCCCGAAACTAATGGCCAAACGGAAAGGACCAACCAATCCCTGGAACAATATTTAAGGTGTTTCATCTCTGACTGTCAATTCGATTGGGTCTCATTCCTTCCCCTTGCTGAATTTTCCTTGAATAACCGGGTCAGTAACTCGTCAGGGGTCTCCCCGTTTTTCTGTAATTTCGGGTTTAACCCAAGATTCTCCTCCGTCTCCCCTGGTTGTTCCAATAATCCTGAGGTAGAGGATGTTCATCGGGAACTGTGCACCGTCTGGGCCCAGGTTCAGAAGAACCTAGCGGCGTCCCAGAGCGCACAAAAGATTCAGGCGGATAGTAGACGTTCTGCTAACCCCCGGTTTGTCGTCGGGGATTTGGTCTGGTTGTCGTCCAGGAACTTGCGCCTTAAGGTCCCGTCCAGGAAGTTTGCTCCCCGATTTATTGGACCTTATAAGATCATTGAAGTCCTCAACCCTGTATCCTTCCGTCTGGAGCTCCCCCCATCATTTCGCATACATGACGTCTTCCATGCCTCCCTCCTTAAACGCTGCTCCCCGTCCTGGTCCCCCTCGAGGATACCTCCTGTTCCCGTTCTCACCCCTGAGGGGGTGGAATTCGAGGTGGCCAAGATTATGGACAGTAGGATGGTCCAGGGCTCCCTCCAGTACCTGGTCCATTGGAGAGGATACGGGCCGGAGGAGAGGACTTGGGTACCTGCCCGTGATGTTCACGCTGGGGTATTGATCAGGAGGTTCCACCTTCTCTTCCCCACTAAACCGGGTCCCCTTAGTAAGGGTCCGGTGGCCCCTCATAAAAGGGGGAGTACTGTTAGGGATCTGCCAGGTACTTCATCTAGGTATACTCCTGGGATTAATCAATCCACACCTGAGGCCAGACCTGTTCGACTGACACCATCTCCCACCAACCAGGGTGGCAGGCTCAGGAGTGGGAGAGCCTATCGCGGCCTGGTCTGTCGGAGTTAGCTCCGCCCCCTGTCCTTTATTACTTGCCCTGTTCTCTCCCTCAGTGCTTGTAATTCTTTTGGATTCCTGGCCCCACTGCTGCTTGCTCCAGCCTGCTTCTGCCGTGCTTCTGCCTTGCTGCAGTTCTGATTAAACCTGCTTTGCTTTGCCCCTGGCTTGCTTCTGTCTCCTTGCCCGCTTGGGTGTACTCACTTCGTCCTGGTCCTGACTGTCCGTTCGCCGCTCCGTTTCCTCGTGGTGTTCCGTGGCTACTGCCCCTTCCCTTGCATGTTCCCTGTTTGTTTTCCTGTGCACTTAGACAGCGTAGGGACCGCCGCCCAGTTGTACCTCGTCGCCTAGGGCGAGTCGTTGCAAGTAGGCAGGGACAGGGCGGTGGGTAGATTAGGGCTCACTTTCCCTTCACCTCCTTCCGGCCATTACACTCCGCTTTTTGGATAGACCTGGGAGTAACAGAGGTGCAGAACCTGATTGATGATGAGGGACATACGTTATCTGCCAGAGAGATAGAGGATACCTTCCGGGTACCGGATAGAGATACATTTAGATGTGTCCAGATTAAGCACGCTTTGCATTCCGAGTTCAGGGAGGATCAGAGGTCTATTTCTTCACTGCCGCTTATAGGAATTCTGAGAACTCAGGGACCTAGGGGGATGGTATCGGTCCTATATACTTATCTTTTGTCTCAGAGGGTCGCTCACGCTGAGTTGTCGGTAGAGGTCGGATGGAGGGGTCTTATCCCTACATTATCCGCAGAGGATTGGGGGAGGCTGTGGGGTCGCATCTCGTGGTCTCGCCTGCAGCTAATGATAAACTGACGCAACTGTACATCATACACAGATGCTATATCACCCCTATCAGGCTATTTCGTATGGGACGGGCATCCAGCACACAATGCCTTAGCCGTTCTCAAGACCAGGCCGGTTTCGATCACATGATGTGGCTGTGCCCAGACATAGCAAATTTTTGGAATGAGGTAACACAACTGCTATCCGCAATTATGAATCGTTCGGTTCCGTGTGAACCCGGACTCTGTTTATTGGGGCTGCTGGACACAGGGGTCTGGACACATTATGAGGGAGCCTTCCTACGAGAAGCCCTGTTCTTAGCTAGGAAAGCGATAGCCATCCGTTTGGATGGGGGACACCTCTCCAGACGTCTCTCAATGGAAAAGACTAGTTAAAGAGGCTCTGTCACCAGATTTTGCAGCCCCTATCTGCTATTGCAGCAGATAGGCGCAGCAATGTAGATTACAGTAACGTTTTTATTTTTAAAAAACGAGCATTTTTGGCCAAGTTATGACCATTTTTGTAGTTATGCAAAGGAGGCTTGCAAAAGTCCAACTGGGTGTGTTTAAAAGTAAAAGTACAACTGGGCGTGTATTATGTGCGTACATCGGGGCGTTTTTAATACTGTTACTAGCTGGGCGCTCTGAAGAGAAGTATCATCCACTTCTCTTCAGAACGCCCAGCTTCTGGCAGTGCAGATCTGTGACGTCACTCACAGGTCCTGCATCGTGTCGGACACATCGGCACCAGAGGCTTCAGTTGATTCTGCAGCAGCATCGGCGTTAGCAGGTAAGTCGATGTAGCTACTTACCTGCAAACGCCGATGCTGCTGCAGAATCATCTGTAGCCTCTGGTGCCGATGTGTCCCCGCTCGTCTGACACGATGCAGGGCCTGTGAGTGACGTCACAGCGTGATCTCTCGAGAACACGCTGTGTCTGCACTGCCAGAAGCTGGGCGTTCTGAAGAGAAGTGGATGATACTTCTCATCAGAACGGCCAGCTAGTAAAAGTATTAAAAACGCCCCGATGTACGCACATAATACACGCCCACTTGGACTTTTACTTTTAAACACACCCACTTGGACTTTTGCAAGCCTCATTTGCATAACTACAAAAATGGTCATAACTTGGCCAAAAATGCTTGTTTTTAAAAATAAAAACGTTACTGTAATCTACATTGCAGCGCCTATCTGCTGCAATAGCAGATAGGGGCTGCAAAATCTGGTGACAGAGCCTCTTTAACTCTATTCTCCCATATGAAAATGTGGTGTATAAGCATAGAGGATGTCAACATAAGTTTCTGAAGATTTGGGGAGGGTGGTGTTCTTCACCTCTTGCCTCTTTCAGCGTGGGCGACCTTAGAGCTTCCTTACCACACAGTGTATTGGGGGAATGAGAGTCATTTGGCTTGATATTCTCTAACTCACTTGTTTTCCTTGAGCAAGGACACGCAATGAGAATGGACCTTGAATTTCTGTGCGATCACTTATACGTGGGACTCTGACCTGCCTGCGTGCATTGGTATTAAGGGGACTATTGCGACTCATTTCTATGTATTATGTGATATTGCTGATTACCATGTGAATTCGTTATATGCAGGACTGTTAATGTTATGTTCCCATGAATGGATTTTGTATGTAAAACTACAATAAACCGAGTTTAAAAAAAAAAAGTTTGGACCAATGCAGAGCAAAATAGTGTATGCTTATGATTTGGGATTGCAGATACATTTGTTTAAAAAACATAGGAATATTAAATATTAATTCAGTATAAACAATACAGTAATAACTCACCCGTTTTCTTAATAAAAGCACAATCTTTAGTAACTGCAGCTTTTTCGCTAAGGCCACACAAATTTTCAGCAAACACTCTGAAGTAGTAGGAATTTCCAATGATCAAGTCTGAAACAGTGCAGTTAGTTTGGCGATAATTTTCAAGAACAGTAAACCACTCCTAAAAAATGAAAATATTAAAAAAAAGGTGAAATTATATATATATTGTTTATTTTTCTGTTCTCAAAATATGTACAGTATGAATCCATTCTCTCCCAGTGTAAATGTACAACAGAAAATCAGCAGTGGATTCTCAAACTAACGTTGGTAAATCCGCACCTAAGGCTGGGTTCACACGACCACATTAACGTCCGTAATGGACGGACGTATTTCGGCCGGAAGTCCCGGACCGAACACAGTGCAGGGAGCCGGGCTCCTAGCATCATAGTTATGTACGATGCTAGGAGTCCCTGCCTCTCTGTGGAACTACTGTCCCGTACTGAAAACATGATTACAGTACGGGACAGTTGTCCTGCAGAGAGGCAGGGACTCCTAGCATCGTACATAACTATGATGCTAGGAGCCCGGCTCCCTGCAATGAGTTCGGTCCGGGACTTCCGGCCGAAATACGTCCGTCCATTACGGACGTTAATATGGTCGTGTGAACCCAGCCTCATAGTGCGTTTTTGCTGTGCATATTGCTGCATTTTTTTTTACTGCGCTTTTACCTGAAATTGACATGCTGTGGAATTGAAAGTCGCAGAACACTTCTCGCACGACTTCTTGTTTTTTTTTTCCCGCTGTTTGGGCATGAGATTTTCTAAATCTCAATCACATTGCTGCTACTGTGAGGGTATGTTCACACGCTGAGTTAAAACGTCTGAAAATAGGGAGCTGTTTTCAGAGGTTTTTTACGCCACTTCAGAGTTTTTTGCTGTTTTTTTTACGGCCGTTTTTGGAGCTCTTTTCAATAGAGTCTATGAAAAACGGCTCCAAAAACATCCCAAAAAGTGACCTGCACTTTTTCGCGGCCGTTTTTTTTACGCGGCCGTTTTTCAAAACGGCCGTGTAAAAGGACGGCCCATCAGAACAGAACGCCGTTTTTCCCATTTAAATCAAAGGGCAGATGTTTGGAGGCTTTCTGCCTCTGATTTTTTGGCCGTTTTTCGGGTGTTTATGGCCCGAAAATAGGCCGTGTGAACATACACTCAGTGTAAATGCTGCAAAATTTCCGCACAGGATTCCATTGCGGAAAGTCTGTAGCGTTTATGCTACGTGGGAACCCAGCCTAAGTGTTTAGACAGAGGTAGGGAGCTTCCTCTGTAAGCCAACATGCGCCCTCCCCCTGCATGACACAATAGAGGGATAACGATGGGTGGACTGCCATCTTACTACACCTATTGTAACGTTCGCGACCAAAGAATCCTCTCATGCCAGCACATGCGGCCGTCCTGGCCTGCAGTGACCACTAGGGTGCGCGCACAAGCTCAGTTCCAGCCTTAAAGGGCAAGCGCACACACATATTTAGAATTGTCTAATCACCCTGGACTATAAGAAGGGCCCTGCCCCTTCACTCATTGCCTGAGCGTTGTTGTGTTTACCTGTGTTAGTCTTGCAAATGATCCCTTAGTGTTTTTCAGTTCCCAGTGTTCCCGTTCCTTCTACCTGTATCCTGTATCCCGTGCTACCTTGTTCCTGTACCTTAGAGAGTTGGAGTCGTGTTGTGCCACCGATCACGTCTGCTGTGTTATACCACGCCTGGTGTCTGCTGCCAAGGTCCCATCCGAGCCTAACCATCGCTACTGTCTGAACTACCACAGGTACTCTTACTCGAACTATAGACTTTACTTGGTACACTGTGTGGCCAGCTGCTGTCCTGGTACGGCCCAGTGAGTCCACATACCCACAGATCGTGAGAGTACACTCAGGCCGTGGACCCCGCTGGTCAACCCAAGACCATGACGACATCACAAGTGATGCGGGCGGATATGCTAGACTTCCGGTCTCGACAGGACCAACTCCTCCAGGCATTCAATATTATTGCACATTGGCTGGATACTCAAGCTGCAGTTCCCCCTGCACCTGCTCCTATTGCCTCTGCTATTCCTCCTACTACACCTCCTGGCAGTACTGACCCCTCGACTACACCTCCTGGCAGTGCTCACCCCCGATTATTTTCTCTGCCACTACCTCATCGCTACGATGGAGACGTGAGGACCTGCAGAGGATTTCTGAACCAGTGCCAGATCCACTTCAGCCTGTATGCCAGAGCATTTTCTACTGACGGTGCAAGGGTCGCTTTCATCGTCTCTATCCTTACTAGCAAAGCCCTAGCATGAGCAAATCCCATCTGGGAGCGTCAGGGACCGGAGACCAGTGACTTCCAGGGGTTCCTACGGACATTTTGCATTTGTATTTGAGGATCCTGGATGGGTCTCGTCAGCAGCTGCATCCCTGCTGAATCTACGCCAGGGAGACACTTCCGTGGGCGAGTACGCTATTCACTTCCACATACTGGCAAGCTGTTATGGAACAACGAGGCCTTGGTGGCTACATTCTGGCAGGGACTGTCGTCCAAGATCAAGGACGAACTTGCCGCTCGTGATCTGCCATTTATCCTGGATGACCTCATCTTGCTTGCCACCCGGGTTGACATGAGACTCCAGGAACGATCTCAAGAGGTTCGTCGGGAGAGAGAACTCCCTCGGCTGGCCCCGACTTTCCAGCAATCCCTGTTGCCCTCGCCAGTTCGCCCACCTGAGGAACCTATGCAGGTGGACCGGCTTAAGTAATCCGTCCAGGAGAAACAACGCAGATGCACTTAGGCACTTTGTCTGTATTGCGGCCACGATGGCCATATTGTTCGTCTGTGCCCTAAAAAGCCAAAGAAACTCCAATGCCTAGGATTGGTTGGGGAGACAACCCTAGGCGATACAGCGCTGGATAAAAAACTCTCCTCAAAACTGTCCATCCCCGTGACCATAGTGTCCAGCGGGAAGACCCACCGGGTCTCTGCTTATCTGGATTCTGGATCCGCAGCCAATTTTATCCAGAGGGACCTAGTGGATCTCCTCCAGTTGCCCACATTTCCCCTGGAAACGTCTTTGGCTGTTGCCTCAGTGAACGGTCTTCCTCTGCCCGATCCAGTCGTATCTAAGACCAAACCACTAAGGTTCCAAGTTGGAGTTCTTCATTTAGAGCCAATTTCTTTCCTCGTACTGCCTAGGGCCATCAACGCTGTTGACAGTTGTCAATAGTTGGATAATAAATACAGATATATATGTGTTTTGAAAGTATCATGAGTAAGGCTTGGAGTAACTGCAACCATGAAAGCACATTCAGTGCTCTACATAGTGTATAAAATATATAAACCCAGGAGACATGTAATGTGTTCTACATAATATGCAAAGAGTCCCAGGTCTGAGTAGGCAATCAAAAGTAATAATTTGACCCCCAGACGAAGGCTCTCAGACGAAACATACGTCGGGTGTGATGCCAGACAGCACAAATCTATGGGTAAGTTGCTTATACTATATATCCACATATATTTGTTATGTAACCATTTGTTTTGGTCTGGTGCTGAATGCATCTTTACCTTCAAATGATTACTCAGACCTTTGCATATTATTTAGAACACATTACATGTCTCCTGGGTTTATATATTTTATACAATATGCAGGGGCGTAGCTAGGGGGTGGGGCAGGTGGGGCATGTGCCCCGGGCACAACATAGAGGGGGGCGCCAGCGACACCTTCTCCTGCACTATAATTGTACCTGTGTCTATAGGACACAGGTACAATTAGAAGCAATGAATGGTCGGGTACGTTCCGTGTCCGGCTATTCAGCGCTTTTGTACCAGTGAAGCGACATTGCGCTTCCGTCGATGAAAGGCGCGGATTGACAGGGAAAGTCATCCTGCCCAGCCAATCAGCGCCTTTCATAGACGCTTCGTTCAACCCCCAGGAGACCTGCGCAGAAGAGAACAGGTCTCCATTGCTGTCGGCCGGCGTGGGAGTGGGATTAAGGTGAGTTTGAATTGTTTGTTATTTTATTGTAATAAAAGTGTGTGACTTTATCTACATGGCGCTTTATCTACAGGGGGCTTTATCTACAGGGGGGGCTTTATCTACAGGGGGGGCTTTATCTACGGGGGGCTTTATCTATGGGGGGGCTTTATCTACGGGGGGCTCTATCTACAGGGGGGGCTATATACAGGGGTTGGCTATATACAGGGGTGGGCTATCTATGGAGCACTATATACAGGGGTGGGCTATATCTACAGGGGGGCTATATACAGGGGTGGGCTATCTATGGAGCACCATACACAGGGGTGGGCTATATATACAGGGGTGGGCTATCTATGGAGCACTATATACAGGGGTGGGCTATATCTACAGGTGGGCTATATACAGGGGTGGGCTATCTATGGAGCACTATATACAGGGGTGGCTATATCTACAGGGGGGCTATATACAGGGGTGGGCTATCTATGGAGCACCATATACAGGGGTGGGCTATAAATACAGGGGGGCTATATACAGGGGTGGGCTATCTATGGAGCACTATATACAGGGGTGGGCTATATCTACAGGGGGCTATATACAGGGGTGGGCTATCTATGGAGCACCATATACAGGGATGGGCTATAAATACAGGGGTGGGCTATCTATGGAGCACCATATACAGGGGTGGGCTATCTATGGAGCACTATATACAGGGGTGGGCTATATCTACAGGGGGGCTATATACAGGGGTGGGCTATATATGGAGCACCATATACAGGGGTGGGCTATATCTACAAGGGGGCTATATACAGGGGTGGGCTATCTATGGAGCACCATATACAGGGGTGGGCTATATATAGAGGGGGCTATATACAGGGGTGGACTATATATGGAGCACAATATACAGGGGTGGGCTATATCTACAGGGGGGCTATATACAGGGGTGGGCTATCAATGGAGCACTATATACAGGGGTGGGCTATATTTACCGGGGGGCTATATACAGGGGGGCTATATGTAGAGCACTATATACAGGGGTGGACTATATGTGGAGCACTATATACAGAGGTGGGCTATATCTACAGGGGGGCTATATACAGGGGAGGGCTATCTGTGGAGCACTATAGGGGGAGCTATTTGTGGGACACTATATACAGGGGTGGGCTATATGGGGGCACTATCTATGGGGGGCAGCTATCTATGGAGCACCATATACAGGGGGGGCTATATACAGGGGTGGGCTATCTATGGAGCACCATATACAGGGGTGGGCTATAAATACAGGGGTGGGCTATCTATGGAGCACCATATACAGGGGTGGGCTATCTATGGAGCACCATATACAGGGGTGGGCTATATCTACAGGGGGGCTATATACAGGGGTGGGCTATCTATGGAGCACTATTTACAGGGGTGGGCTATATATACAGAGGGGCTATATACAGGGGTGAGATATATCTACAGGGGGGCTATATACAGGGGTGGGCTATCTATGGAGCACCATATACAGGGGTGGGCTATATATACAGGGGTGGGCTATCTATGGAGCACCATATACAGGGGTGGGCTATCTATGGAGCACTATATACAGGGGTGGGCTATATCTACAGGGGGGCTATATACAGGGGTGGGCTATCTATGGAGCACCATATACAGGGGTGGGCTATAACTACAGGGGGGCTATATACAGGGGTGGGCTATCTATGGAGCACCATATACAGGGGTGGGCTATACATACAGGGGGGCTATATACAGGGGTGGACTATCTATGGAGCACCATATACAGGGGTGGGCTATATCTACAGGGGGGCTATATACAGGGGTGGGCTATCAATGGAGCACTATATACAGGGGTGGGCTATATTTACCGGGGGGCTATTTACAGGGGGGGGTATATGTGGAGCACTATATACAGGGGTGGGCTATCTATGGAGCACTATATACAGGGGTGGGCTATATCTACAGGGGGGCTATATACAGGGGTGGGCTATCTATGGAGCACCATATACAGGGGTGGGCTATATCTACAGGGGGGCTATATACAGGGGTGGGCTATCAATGGAGCACTATATACAGGGGTGGGCTATATTTACCGGGGGGCTATATACAGGGGGGGTATATGTGGAGCACTATATACAGGGGTGGACTATATGTGGAGCACTATATACAGAGGTGGGCTATATCTACAGGGGGGCTATATACAGGGGTGGGCTATCCGTGGAGAACTTTAGGGGGAGCTATTTGTGGGACACTATATACAGGGGTGGGCTATATGGGGGCACTATCTATGGGGGAAAGCTATCTATGGAGCACCATATACAGGGGTGGGCTATATATACAGGGGGGCTATATACAGGGGTGGGCTATCTATGGAGCACCATATACAGGGGTGGGCTATACATACAGGGGGGCTATATACAGGGGTGGGCTATCTATGGAGCACCATATACAGGGGTGGGCTATATCTACAGGGGGGCTATATACAGGGGTGGGCTATCAATGGAGCACTATATACAGGGCTGGGCTATATTTACCGGGGGGCTATATACAGGGGGGGTATATGTGGAGCACTATATACAGGGGTGGACTATATGTGGAGCACTATATACAGAGGTGGGCTATATCTACAGGGGGGCTATATACAGGGGTGGGCTATCCGTGGAGAACTTTAGGGGGAGCTATTTGTGGGACACTATATACAGGGGTGGGCTATATGGGGGCACTATCTATGGGGGAAAGCTATCTATGGAGCACCATATACAGGGGTGGGCTATATATACAGGGGGGCTATATACAGGGGTGGGCTATCTATGGAGCACTATTTACAGGGGTGGGCTATATCTACAGAGGGGCTATATACAGGGGTGGGCTATATCTACAGGGGGGCTATATACAGGGGTGGGCTATCTATGGAGCACCATATACAGGGGTGGGCTATATATACAGGGGTGGGCTATCTATGGAGCACCATATACAGGGGTGGGCTATCTATGAAGCACTATATACAGGGGTGGGCTATATCTACAGGGGGGCTATATACAGGGGTGGGCTATCTATGGAACACCATATACAGGGGTGGGCTATAACTACAGGGGGGCTATATACAGGGGTGGGCTATCTATGGAGCACCATATACAGGGGTGGGCTATACATACAGGGGGGCTATATACAGGGGTGGGCTATCTATGGAGCACCATATACAGGGGTGGGTTATATCTACAGGGGGGCTATATACAGGGGTGGACTATATGTGGAGCACTATATACAGAGGTGGGCTATATCTACAGGGGGGCTATATACAGGGGGGCTATCTGTGGAGAACTATAGGGGGAGCTATTTGTGGGACACTATATACAGGGGTGGGCTATATGGGGGCACTATCTATGGGGGACAGCTATCTATGGAGCACCATATACAGGGGTGGGCTATATATACAGGGGGGCTATATACAGGGGTGGGCTATCTATGGAGCACCATATACAGGGGTGGGCTATATCTACAGGGGGGCTATATACAGGGGTGGGCTATCTATGGAGCACTATTTAAAGGGGTGGGCTATATCTACAGAGGGGCTATATACAGGGGTGGGCTATATCTACAGGGGGGCTATATACAGGGGTGGGCCATCTATGGAGCACCATATACAGGGGTGGGCTATATATACAGGGGTGGGCTATCTATGGAGCACCATATACAGGGGTGGGCTATCTATGGAGCACTATATACAGGGGTGGGCTATATCTACAGGGGGGCTATATACAGGGGTGGGCTATCTATGGAGCACCATATACAGGGGTGGGCTATATCTACAGGGGGGCTATATACAGGGGTGGGCTATCTATGGAGCACCATATACAGGGGTGGGCTATACATACAGGGGGGCTATATACAGGGGTGGGATATCTATGGAGCACCATATACAGGGGTGGGCTATATCTACAGGGGGGCTATATACAGGGGTGGGCTATCAATGGAGCACTATATACAGGGGTGGGCTATATTTACCGGTGGGCTATATACAGGGGGGGGTGTATGTGGAGCACTATATACAGGGGTGGACTATATGTGGAGCACTATATACAGAGGTGGGCTATATCTACAGGGGGGCTATATACAGGGGTGAGCTATCTGTGGAGCACTATAGGGGGAGCTATTTGTGGGACACTATATACAGGGGTGGGCTATATGGGGGCACTATCTATGGGGGCACTATCTACAGGGGGCACAGTGTGTGTACATGGGACACGGTGTATGGTGCTATTATAATTAGAGGTACAGTGTATGGCGCTATTATATTTAGGGGCGTAGTGTGTGGTATAATGATAACTTTATCTTTATTTATAGGTGTAGAAATGTTGGAAAAGTGAGAAGCTGAAGACATGTGAGCGGCAAACTGCAGAAATGGGCTGTGACCGGGAGAAGTTATCATAGAGGTCTGGACCAGATGGAGAAAAAGAACTAGAATCTGAGACCTCACCGATGAGTCACTTAATGTAAATGTTTATTCTGTCTCTAATCAGCACTGTAGTCGCTGTGTGATCTGCAGCGAGACGATTATGATATGATTTTTATTTTTTGTGAAACAGCATCTCCCAGCATATCCTTACCATTGTTTTGGCCATGCTGGGAGCTGTAGTTTTACGCAGTACATACCTATGCGGCTGGGGTTGCACTAAATTAAATTGTATTTGTGCTGTATTTATGTACTGGGCTTGGTTCTGGTGTTGTGTATAGAACTATATTGCTTGTAAAATGTACAAATGCTTTTATGTTAGAGTTACATAAAAAGAAATGTGGAAAAGAAATGACACGTCATTGATTGGTAGAGAAAACAAACACGGCGAGGGGGAAGGAGATGTCGGGAAAGAGATTAGAGCGGGGGCGCGAAACTGAATCTTTGCCCCGGGTGCTGGAGAACCTAGCTACGCCTCTGCACTATGTAGAGCACTGAATGTGCTTTCATTTTTGCAGTTACTCCAAGCCTTACTCATGATGCAGTCAGCACCAGACCAAAACAAATGGTTACATAACAAATATATGTGGATATATAGTATAAGCAACTTACCCATGGATTTGTGCTGTCTGGCGTCACACCAGACGTATGTTTCGGCTGAGAGCCTTCGTCTGGGGGTCAAATGATTACTTTTGATTGCCTTCAAATGATTACTCAGACCTGGGACTCTTTGCATATTATTTAGAACACATTACATGTCTCCTGGGTTTATATATTTTATAAACTATGTAGAGCACTGAATGTGGTTTCATGGTTGCAGTTAGGCTGGGTTCACACGTGGCGGAATTTCACTTAAATTCCGCTGCGGACACTCTGCAGCGTTAATCCGCAGCGGAGCCGTTTGTCCATTGACTTTCACTTTAATTTAGCAGTGTTCGTTTAGACGATGCGTACAATTCCGCTGCGGAGCATAGGCTGCGGAGCGGAATTTGGTGTCCGCAGCATGCTCTGTCTGTTGCGGAGCAGTGGCGGACTCATGGCGGAATTTCTCCATTGACTTCAATGGAGATTCTAATTTCCGCAATGAAGTCCGCAGCTGTCATGCACATGTTATGTGTGCTGCGGATGCGTCTTGCTTTTTTAACTTGACATTTCTTCATTCTGGCTGGACCTATGTATTTCTAGGTCTACAGCCAGACTGAGGAAGTCAATGGGGCTCCCGTAATGACGGGAGCGTTGCTAGGAGACGTCTGTAAATAGTCACTGTCCAGGGTGCTGAAAGAGTTAAGCGATCGGCAGTAACTGTTTCTGCACCCGGGACAGTGACTACCGATCACAATATAGAGCAACCTGTCAAAAAAATATAAGTTCATACTTACCGAGAACTCCCTGCTTCTGTCTCCAGTCCGGCCTCCCAGGATGACGTTTCAGTCTAAGTGACGGCTGCAGCCAATCACAGGCCAAGCACAGGCTGCAGCGGTCACATGGACTGGCGCGTCATCCAGGGAGGTCGGGCTGGATGCCGAAAGAGGGACGCGTCACCAAGACAACGGCCGGTAAGTATGAAAATCGTTTACTTTCACTAGGGAAAGTGCTGTCCCTTCTCTCTATCCTGCACTGATAGGGAGAAGGGAAGCACTTTTCCCGCAGTCCGCAGCAGCTAGTCCGCATCAATTTTCTGCACATTTTGTGCAGATCCGCAGCAGAATCTGCAACGCAGATTCTGTGCGGCATTGATGCGGACAGTTGCGGAGGAAATCCGCCACGTGTGGTCATGCCCTTACTCCAAGCCTTACTCATGATACTTTCAAAACACATATATATGTGTATTTATTATCCAACTATTGACAACTGTCTGGCCTCAATTGCTTCACACTGTGGTAATCATCTTTGATTTTAATGTGTGTTTTTTTATATCTTGTACCAATAAAATTATTTATTTTATCAGTATAAGCATGGTTTTGACTCTATTTTTAGGTTTTTATTCTGAATATGTTATGAGTCACCGCTGACGTCACCCGTAGTCATCGGCGTTTTCTAATATACGCCCTCCCTCCATATAATATATTATATATGACCTACTGATATTTATTTAGTTTCTTTATAGAGGGGTATTTAGGTTGTCCTCCATATTGGTTAAAAAAAATAAAAGAACACATATTTGTTGCCACTAATCTCTGAACTGTTTGACCGCATACGAGGAGCCAAGATTTTTTCCAAGCTAGACTTACGGGGGGCTTACAACTTAATCCGGATCCGCCAGGTTGACGAATGAAAGACAGCATTCAACACCCGAGATGGGCACTATGAATACCTGGTAATGCCCTTTGGCCTGTGTAACGCTCCTGCGGTCTTCCAAGAGTTTATCAACGACATCTTCCGAGATCTCCTCTATGTCTGTGTCATGGTCTACCTCAATGGCATCTTGATCTTTTCTCCTGACCCGACCACTCATCAGAGACACGTCCGTCAAGTTCTGCTGCGATTAAAGAGACTCTGTCACCACATTATAAGTGCCCTATCTCCTACATAAGGAGATGGGCGCTATAATGTAGGTGACAGCAGTGCTTTTTATTTGAAAAACGATCTATTTTCACCACGTTAGGAGCGATTTTAGCGTTATGCTAATTAATTTCTTAATGCCCAAGTGGGCGTGTTTTTACTTTAGACCAAGTGGGCATTGTACAGAGGCGTATATGACGCTGACCAATCAGCGTCATGCACTTCTCTCCATTCATTTAGTCAGCGCATAGTGACACTGCGTTGTTCGCTATGTGCTGTCTTATACTGACATATTAACATTACTGAAGTGTTTAGCCAGTGACTAGACATTCCTTCCAGCCAGGACGGGATGTCTATTCACAATCCCTGCACTTCGTTAACGTGTGTTTGGTACTTACAGCAGAGCAAGCATAATCTCGCGAGATCTCGCTGTAAATGACAGGTCACAGCGAGATTACGCTTTGCTCTGCTGTAAGTACCAAACAAACGTTAACGAAGTGCAGGGATTGTGAATTGACATCCCGTCCTGGCTGGAAGGAATGTCTACTCACTGTCTACAAGCTTCAGTAACGTAAATATATCAGTATAAGACAGCACATAGCGAACAACCCAGTGTCACTATGCGCTGACTAAATGAATGGAGAGAATTGCATGACACTGATTGGTCAGCGTCATACACTCCTCTGTACAACGCCCACTTGGTCTAAAGTAAAAGCACGCCCACTTGGGCATTAAGAAACTAATTAGCATAAAGCTAAAATCGCTCCTAACGTGGTTAAAATAGATTGTTTTTCTACATAAAAAGCACTGCTGTCACCTACGTTATAGCGCCCATCTCCTTATGTAGGAGACAGGGCACTTATAATGTGGTGACAGAGTCTCTTTAAGGGAGAATCGTTTATATGCCAAGCTGGAGAAGTGCGTGTTTGAAAGAAATTCTCTACCCTTCCTGGGCTACATCATGTCGGATCAAGGTCTCAAGATGGATCCTGAGAAAGTAAAGTCTGTCCTGGAATGGCCATGCTCTCAAGGCTAAAGGTCCAAGACTTTAGAATAACCACTGGGAGCAACTGTATAACCAGGAAATTTACTGTAGTGGTTCAGGACCACAGGTACACAAGGAACGAGTTGGGATTACTGAGATTAGGAGGCAGCCGAAGTTTATAGAACACAGGGTTTATTTGTTGCAAGACCACGTAGGGGCCAACGAACTTGGGAGCGAATTTGTGAGACGGGATCTTAAAGGGAACCTGTCACCAGCATTTCACCTATTAAACTAGGAATACCTAGTGGTAGCGGGTGAAAAATCATTTCTATAAAACCTATAATTGTCTTCTTAGTTGGTTTTGTAGCTTTAGTATTCCGTTTTTTGAGGGATAAGTAAAATTCAATAGGTGAAATGCTGGTGACAGGTTCCCTTTAAGACTAATATTTTTAGAAGACAGCCAGACCTTGACTGCGGGAGAAAACTCGTGTTTTCCTATTGGCATAATTTTTCATGCGATCAACTGCCAGAAGAATCACGGACTTGTTTTGCTGCCAGATGTGAAGGAAAGACCTAAAGGAAGAATTGGCTGCAGGTACTTGAGTCATAGCTGGACCAAGAAGAGGAACTCGTAGATGCTAACTGTACACGATGAGGAAGGGAGAAGAAGCAGTAGACTCACTTGTATGATTATTAAAGGAGAATTCCGCCCAAGGAAGAAGCTGTACCCAGTTGTCATGTTGAAGCGAAACAAAATGACGAAGATCATTTTCTAAAATTTGATTGGTTCTTTCCACTTGACCATTATACTGTGCATGATAGGATAGGCAGAAGAGAAATCCAGTTTCACATCTAGCAGCTTACACAGGGATCTTAGAGCGGTAGTCCATGTACACCAAAAATTTGCTGGATGAACAGATTTGCCAGACGAGGAGCTGAGGGAAGGCCAGTTGAAGGAACAAAATCTAACATTTTGGAGAAACGGTCCACTACAACCCAGATAGTAGTACATCCAGCAGAAGGAGGTAGGTCTGTAATAAAGTCCTTAGCGATGTGCTGCCGGGGGCATCAGGCACAGGCAGAGGTTGGAGCACACCAGCAGTTTTGGAATGGGTAGATTTATTTAAGGAACAGTTAGTACAGGAGGAAACACAGTCCAAAACATCCCTAGACAGCATGGGCCACGAGTAGTGGCGAGCAATAAATTCTGAGTCTTGCAGACACGAGTGCCAAGTCAATTTGGAATTATGTTCCCAGCGGAGAATTATTTTCCTGTCAACTGGACGAATTAAGATTTTTCCATGAGGAATATCCTTGACCTGTACAGGGTGTCACAGTCTGTGGGTATGTGGATCCACTAGGCCGCACCGCCGTAGCGGGGAGGCAGCTGCCCAAATAACAGAGCACCCAATCAATACATAGTCCACTACAAGGGTATCTGAATAGTCCAGACAGTGGCAGAAGCTTTAGCACTGATGAGGCTGGATGTGGCAGGTTGCACCAGACGTGGCGGATGACAGCAGGTGCAGCAGGTTGCGCCAGACAACAGTAGGTGCAGCAGGTTGCACTAGACGTGGTGGACGGCAGTAGGTGCAGCAGGACATGACTCCAAAACTAGACAGGCTCAGGAACAGAGAACGGCACGGGATACAGGATACAGGTAGCAGGGCATGGGAACACAGGGAACAGAATAAAACTGCGGGACCATTTGCAAAAACGAACATGGGAATTACGAACAACGCTCAGGCATGGAGTGAAGGGGCAGGGCCCCTTAAATAGTCCAGAATGATTGGGGCCAATTTAAAATATAATTCATGTGCGCGAGCTGGCCCTTTAAGGTCAGGCACGAGCGTGCACGCACACCCTAAGGGACAGTGCTGAGCGGAGCGGAAGTAAGTGCACTCACAGATCCATGGCCGCGACCGCCGAGGGGTCCGCGGCTATGGACGCTACATGGGGTTTACAGCAATAATCCTGGAAGGGTCAATTATATGTTGAGAACTTTCTTCAGAGTAGTCTTTTTCGAATGACTGGGACAGGGCATCAGCCTTCATGTTTTTGTTCGCAGTGCGGAAGTGAAGAAGAAATTTAAATCTGGCTAGGAACAGCAAACATCTGGCTTGACAAGGATTTAGTGGCTATGCTTCGCGTATAGGCTTTTCCTCCTTAACTGCAACAAAACTTGACGTACATGCTTCAGATGTGTCGTCAGATCCAGTGAGTAGATCAGGAGGTCGTCCAGGTACACCGCCATGCAGACATACAGAAGAACACGGCAGATATTGTTTCCAAATTCTTGAAACACTACTGGGGCGTTACACAGTCCAAAGGGCATTACGAGATAATCGTAGTGACCATCTCGGGTATTGAATGAGGCCACCCCTGTGTATACGGATCAGGTTATGGGCACCGTGTAGATCCAGCTTAGTAAAAACCTTGGCTCCTCAAATCCTGTCAAAGAGTTTGGAGACAAGCAGCAAGGGCTACTTGTTTTTGACCATGATTTGGTTCATGGAAGTTCTCCTAGACATACTCTGACATTGCCTGGGTTTCCAGCAAGGAGGGAGGATAAAACCGTCCATGAGGGGGAGAGACTCAGGAAGCAGCTCGATAGAACAGTCATAGGGGCGATGAGAAGGAAGCACCTCTGCCTCTTTTTTGCTGAAAACATTTGCGTAGCTAGCATATTGTGGAGGCAGTCCAGAGAGAGACTGAGGCAGAGTAGAAAATACCAGGTCAAACCTGAGGCAGACAGCTGTGAAGACATTGGGGTCCCCATTGGAGGACCTCTCTGGAATTCCAATCAAGGACTGGAGCGTGCTGGCGAAGCAATGGCAATGTCAGTGGGAGGGGGTTTATAGCTTTTGATAGGACATAGAAAGTTATAGGTTTGGCAGACACTCAGCGTAGCAGACATTTGGCATGGCAGACAATTGGCGTGGCAGACACTTGGCACAGATGACACTTGGCACAGATGACACTTGGCACAGATGACACTTGGCACAGATGACACTTGACTTCGCACTAGAACAAACACAATTGCTAAATACAGGATATGGGAACACAGGATACAACTAAGGGACCATTTGCAATAACGAACATGGGCAGACACAACAACACTCAGGCAGGGAGGAAGAGGGCAGAGCTCTTTATATAGTCCAGGGTGCAAAAGGATTGGTTAGGGAACATTTACATTGGTGCGCACGATGGCCCTTTAAGGCAGGAATGAGCGCATGCACGCACCCTGCAAGAAGCAGTTGGGAGCTGCAGCCGCGTTTGCTGGCTTCTCTGGGGAGGGAGACGCCAGCAAGAAGAGAGTGTCCTGCGGTCGCCGAAGGTAAGTAGGACATGCCAGCGGTCAGCGACCGCGGGAACAACACTTTCCCTTTCTGGACTGTCTCAAATAGTTGACTCCAGATGGATCCGAAGAAAGTGAAGTCCATCTTAGAGTGGCCACGTCCTCAAGGTCTCCGTGCCATACAGAGATTTCTTGGGTTTGTAAATTTCTACCGTCAGTTCATCCCAAACTTCTCGTTTTGTACTGCCCCAATCTCACCACGAAGGGTGTGAACGCTAAGGTCTGGATCCCTGAGTTAGCATTCACCAACCTCAAGAGAGCCTTCACTTTAGCTTGCATTCTTCACCATCCTGATGTGTCTCGGCAGTTCTCATTGGAGGTTGACGCTTCTTCCATTGGTGCTTGAGCACTTCTCTTTTTGAAGAAACTACAAGGGTAAGGCAGTTTCCTGTGACTTCTACTCTAAACTCTTTTCTCCTGCAGAACGCAACTACTCTATTGGGGACCGTGAGTTACTGGCCATCAAATTAGCCTTAGAAGAATGGAGACACCTACTAAGAGAGGGCTGCTCATCCTATTATCATCTAGACTGATCACTCTTTAGAGTCTGCACAATGACTGAATCAAGCCCGATGGTCACTGTTCTTTGCCAGATTCCAGTTGCTACTTCACTTCATATTTCTCGTCACTACTGGTGGTCCACGCTACCTAAAGAGGCTGTGGACTATGTCTCTTCTTGTACCAACTGTGCCCAAGACAAGGCTACCCATTCTAGACTGGCTGGTTTGCTTCCAAACTCTGCCTGTTCCTGATGGTCCCTGGTAACACATTGCCATTGATTTTATCACTGTCCTTCCTCCTTCTGCTGGATGTACCGCTGTCTGGGTCGTGGTGGATCATATTTCTAAGATGGCACATGTTGTCCCTCTGTCTGGCCTCCCCTCAGCTCCTTGTTTGGCATATTTATTTATTCAACATATCTTTGTCTGCATGGACTACCCCTCCATATAGTCTCTGATCGGCATGTACAATTTACATCTAGATTCTGGAGAGCCCTGTGTAAACTTTTGGATGTGAATTTGGACTTTTCTTCTGCTTATCACCCACAATCTAACGGCCAAGTTGAAATGACTAATAAAGTAGTGGAAAATTATCTTCGTCATATTATATCTATTCAACACGACAATTGGGTGTATCTTCCTCCATGGGCCGAATTCTTCTAGAATAATCACACAAGTGAGTCTACTGCTTCTTCTCCTTTCATTATTGTTTACAGCCAACATCCACGTGTACCTCTGCCTGTACCGGCTACATCTCATGCCTGCAGCCAATTCTTCATTCGGAAGCTTTCTTCACATTTGGCAGCAAACTGAATCTGCGATCCTGGAGTCAGTTTATCACATAAATATGCCGATGGGAAGAAAATAATTCCTCCCCAATTTCTTCCAGGAGTCAAAGTCTGGTTGTCTTAAAAAAATATCTGTCTGAAATTTGCTCCCAGATTTCTTGGTCCCTTTGAGATTCTACAACAAATGAACCCTGTGTCTTATAAGCTACAGCTTCCTCCTACTCTCAAGATTCCCATCTCGTTCAGGGGGTCCCTCCTGAAGCCTGTGATCCTGAACCGCTACAGTAAACCTCTTGGCTCTGCAATATATCCCAGTGGTGCTACCGAAGTCTTCGAGGTAAAGGAGATCCTGGACTACAAGAAGTTAGGAGAGAGGAACATCTACCTTGTAGATTGGAAGGGTTTTGGTCCTGGGGAGAGGTCTTGGGAGCCTGAAGATAATGTGGTTGCCCCAGCTCTCATCAAAAAATTCTTCCTGGACTTAAGAAAAGGGGGTGTACTGTTATGTCGCTGACCGCTGGCACATCCCACCTACCGGTAGCCACAGGCCTCTGGATCCTGGCCGGCGTCTCCTCCCACTGAGATGGCCGCACACACTGCTCTCTCCTTCTTTAAGGGCCTAGTGTGCACACCAGAAAATTCACCCCAAGCCATCCCAGCAGACCTGGGACTTACAAAAGAACCATGCCCACTTCAACTTTGCTTGAGCAATGTTGTGTTTTTCCCATTGTTTGTCAAGAAAATGGTTCCTTAGCTGTATTCTGTATCTGTGTTCAAGTCCATTGTCCGAGACGACTTCTGTGTTCAAGCTGATTGTCCGAGACGACATCTGTGACAAGCCGAGTATTCGAGACAAGTTCCGATAGTCCGCCACAAGCCAGCAACGTAGGTACAGATGTAGCCGTCTTTACCTTGACTTTGAATGCATTAAATAAACAGTGGCTAGCTCCCTTATCTTGACTTTTTCAATGACTTTTTAATGGTTTTTGTTGTGTGATATCACGCTGTAGCAAGTTATCAGCGTCAAGTTAAAGATGGCTGCATCTGTACTCTCCCGAATGACTGTCTTTGACACTTTGTTTGATCAGCTGCTACTCCACTATTGCGGAGCAGCCCAGTGAGTCCACATACCCTATAGCCAAGACACACACTAAGGCCAATTTCAAAGGATGCCCAATCATGGTTTGTTTTTTAAGCATTTTATTATTATATTAGTATAATACATTACATTTATTTAAAGAAAATTCGAAATCTTATGAGATCAGAGGCAGGCAACAAAAGTGATAAATGGATTGGATAGACTGCAGTATTCATAGATTATCAAAATTAGGGTTGTTTAGTTTGTTTTTTTTCAAAAACTAAATTGGGTCAGGGTGACCTAATCACTATGTATAAATATATCAAAAGGTCAGTACAGAGATCTGTCTAATGATCTTTTTTACGCCAGGATTGTAAATGTAAAAGGGGTGCATTCACTGTGTCTAGAGGTTTAAACACAATCAATGTGCTTCTTTACTGTAAGGCTATGTTCACACTGAGCTTTTTGCATGCGGAATTTCTGCCTCAAAATTCCATTTGGAAGTTTGAGGCAGATTTTCCTCTCCCTGCACGCCGATTTTCACTGAGTTTTTCGCTGCATTTTTCGCCCGCGGACATTGAGCGCCACGGGCATACAACGCCGCGAAATATGCTTTCTCTGATTCCCATTGAAGTCAATGGGAGGTCAGAGGCATAAACGCCCAAAGATAGGGCATGTCGCTTCTTTTTCCCGCGAGGCGGTATTACCGCTCACGGGAAAAAGACGCCTCCGCCTCCCATTGAAATCAATGGGAGGCATTTTCGTGTAGTTTTTGACTAGTTTTTTGGCGCAGTTTCCGCATCAAAAAACTCGTCAAAAAACTCAGTGTGAACTTAGCCTAAGAGCAGCGAGACTATGAAACTTTTTGCGAGAGAAAGCTGTGAGAATTAAATTATTGAAATATTTTAAAAAGGCCCTGAATGCCTTTAATGAAAACCTAAATATTATACGTTGTGTGTACAAGATTACTGTAGATGGGTTATTAATCAAGGGATGTATCCTGATATATAAATTCTGTATATATATTAAAAAAAAATGGCTTTGCCAAGGTTGGTAGAGAAAAAAAGATTATGCCAACAGGCAACAAATAAGTAATCAAAAATGAGAAAAATGGGTTGAATCATCAGAAAACAGCCTTATTTATATACATAATTTTATGTTAACCCCTTAGTGACCAACAGTACGCCTTTTTACGTTCCTCACTAATGGGCTTTAGGCTAATGCGACGCCTTTTAACGTGATCGCATTAGCCTAAAGTAGCGCCGAAATTAAAGATCGGGGCTCCGTTCTCTCAGCTAGTTCGGGGCAACGACCAGAGACCATAACGAGTGGTCTCTGGTCACGTGATCGCCGTGAATCGCTATTTCACGGCGTTCACGCTAAACCGGCGGATAATCGCCATTTCTCTCTCCTCTCATGGAATAACTCCTTAGAGAGGAGAGAGAACGGGTAAATAGTGCGCCCCCCCCCCCGTCCGATTCCCCTTCATGTCCGATCCCCCCCCCCCGGTCCGATCCCCCCCCCCGGTCCGATCCCCCCCCCCACGGTCCGATTCCCCCCCCCCAAAATGGCGCCCGAGTGCGCTTTGCATAACTTACCTGTGTCGTCATCTGGCACAGCAACAATCAGGGACCGTTGTGACTGGTCCCTGATCAGGTGATCTCTGTGATAAAACCTATCACAGAGATCACTGACAGTTATTTTCAAAACACAGCCAGGACATGGGCTGTGTTTCTCTCTCCTCCCATTGTAGTTGTTCTGAGAGGAGAGAGAAATCAGAAGTCCTGTGCTGTGAAGAAAGAAAAAAAGTGATAAAAAATCATCGTTCTTATACATACATATATATATATATAATATATCAAATCTATATTAGCGTCAGCGCTAGATTAGCGTCAGCGCTAGTTTAGCGTTAGTGCTAGTTTAGCGTTAGTTCTAGTTTAGCGTTAGTGCTAGTTTACCGTTAGTTTAGCGTTACTTTAGGGTTAGGGCTAGTTTAGCGTTCGTGTTTAGGGCCGTTTAGAATTAATTTTACGTCTGTTATATATAAAAAAAAAAATATATAAAAAATATATATATAAAAAAAAAAAATAATTTGTGTCGTTTTTAGGATTTTAGGTTTACTTTAGGGTTAGGACTTATAGGGCATATATATATATATATATATATATATATATACACATACACATCTATAAATATGTCTCAGCGTATGTACAGCGCGGAGCAAGCCTACGCCTTGCTATGTTCCGACACTTCTGAAAGCGAAACAGACACCGCTTCAGAATTTGTTCCAGACAGTGACAGTGACGATTCTAATTCCACCGCTGAACCCCATAGTCCTATGGTGGTGGATACGTCAGTCGCTGTAGAGGTGTCAAGTGCAGGGCCGAGTGTTGCAGTCCCTCCCGTGATGTGGGATCCTGCACTATCATTTTCCCCCCAAGTACCCCAATTTGAAGCGACCCCAGGAATTAGTGTCGACGTCCAAAATTTTACCCCCTATAATTTTTTTAATTTATTTATATGTGATACGGTCCTAGACTTGATAGTCCAGCAGACTAATCTGTATGCTAGGCAGTTTGTTCTACAAAAGCCTGCATCTATGTACTCCAGAATGTGGAGCCCCACAAGTGTCCCAGAAATAAAAAATTTTTTAGGCATTACCCTCAATATGGGTTTGGTTAAAAAACGCTCTGTCCGGTCCTACTGGACTTGTAGTGCTGTCCACGCTACCCCTGTATTTGCAGCAGTGATGTCCAGAAACCGCTATGAGGCCCTAATGCGATTCATGCATTTTACTGATAATTCCCAAGTCCCCCCAAGAAGTGACCCAGCTTATGATCGGCTTAATAAATTAAGGCCATTAATCACCCTTCTAAATGATTTATTTTTAAAGTTGTACACCCCTGACAAAAATTTGTCAGTAGATGAATCGCTCATGAGCTTCAAAGGGCGTCTTTCCTTTCGTCAATTCATCCCTTCCAAACGAGCCAGATATGGGGTGAAATTGTACAAAGTTTGCGAGAGCACTACGGGTTACACCTGCGGTTTCAAAATCTATGAAGGCAGGGACTGCCAAATTTATACCCCAGGCTGCCCAGAAACTATTGGCACCTCTGGCAAAATTGTGTGGAACCTAATGGAGCCATTTCTGCACAAGGGGTACCACGTCTATACAGACAATTTTTATACCAGCGTTGCCCTTTATAAAGCCCTCCATGCTGCAAATACAGGGGCCTGTGGGACAGTACGGAAGAACAGAGTGGGACTCCCACAACAGTTGGAGTCCAGGCGTTTGGGAAAGGGAACATCCATGGCCCTTGCAAGTCAGGAATTGCTTGCAGTGAAGTGGGCCGACAAGAAGGATGTCTACATGCTGTCCACCGTACACACGGACACCACTGTGGCAATTACGGAGAGGGGGGCTACCACTGCAAAGCAGAAACTTGTCTGTGTAACAGACTACAACAAATTTATGGGGGGTGTAGACCTTTCCGACCAGGTGCTTCAGCCTTACCTGGTGAAGCGCAAAAATAAGGCCTGGTACAAAAAGGTAGCAATCTACCTCATCCAGGTTGCTACCTATAACAGTTTTGTTATTTTCAAAAAAGCCCAAGGAACGCTCACTTTCCTTCAATTTCAGGAGAAGGTCATTGAGCATCTCCTTTTTGAGTCCACTATACCGGCACAATCCTGCGAATCTGAGGATGTGCGCAGGCTTTCAGAGCGCCACTTTTTACACCCTATTCCCTCCACTGAGACCCAAAAATATCCCCAAAAAAGGTGTCGGGTATGTAGCAGGCATGGCAGGAGGAGGGATACCCGCTTTTATTGCCCCATGTGTCCATCAAAACCAGCCCTTTGTAACTATCCCTGTTTCTAAACCTTTCACACGGTTGCAAATTACTAGAATTTAACACAAAAAAAAATAATGGGTTGGGGGCCTTTTTAGGGAGTCAATTTCTTTATATTTTCTTTTTAGTTCGTGGGCTTTCCAAGTAGGGATTATTTCTTGTGGGAGAGGTTGTAGAGCACATTTTTTTCAGACCGTGAAACTAATTTTACCCCTTATGATTTTTTTTATTTATTTGTGGGTGATCAAGTGCTGGAATTAATTGTCCAGTACAAAATCCCACATCCACAATTTTTTTATTTTGACTGTTCTTATGACTATGTCCTGCCACATACAGCTGTTACATTCCTAATTCTGTACCGTGATACGGGCATGATCTTTTTTTTTTATTTGGAGGATCTCTAATAATTGAGCTGTTCCTTATCAATACACCATGGGCTTTGTTACGGTTCTTCTGGAAATACTGACATCATTTTGGGGATTAGTGATCCTTTACTGTTCCTATAGATGGTTTTGGACACTGTCCTTTTATATATTCTGTAGGTGATTGGTTGTTTTGTGCACATAGCGGTTCCTACCTTGCCGGGCAGGGGTCTGTTATGGTGTACCGCGTCACTTGGCACATTCGTCCCTCATAAGGATTGATGGAGCTAAAGAGACGTTGTACAACCAGTCACTGAAAAAAAAAATCCTTGTCATGACAGCCCTGCAGGTGTTCTTCTATCTAGTGAACAGACTCGAGTTTGCAACATAGTTGGATACATTTTCCTCCATTTGTTTGAAGATATTGCCCGTCACTCCAGTACAGTTTATTTTTTCCTCTCTGACTGATTTTATATTAGGACAGAATTCTGTCCACAATGACATCATAATGGCACCAACTGCTTCTTCAGCAAGACATAGTCATAAGTACAGGCAAATACGTCTATAGCAACATGTATCCGTTATGAATACACGGCTTCACTTCTATTCTGTGCCGCACAAATTTATTAATGTGGCGTATTTCTAACAAAATAACCTTCTACCACGTCTCCTCTATTTCATGTGGAAACGTAATAAAAGCTTGAAGAAAACATTATATACCCATAGTGTCTGAAATGATACCCATTATTTCCTCATTTAAAACATTTTTGGTCCGCATGCCCACTACACCACTAGATGAATACCTTTAGGGGTTTAGTTTTTAAAATGGGGTCATTTCTGCGTGGTTTTTTTTGTTCAGGCAGCTCAATGCCTCTAAATGCATGATATGGGGCCTAGAATTTATTCAATTGTGCCCTGAAAGCCAAAGGGTGCTCCCTCTCTTTTTGGCCCAGCCACAGGTCTAATAAGCAGATTATGGCAACAATGAGAGTATTTTTGAAAACAGGAGAAACAGGGTGATAGATTTTGGGGTGTGTTTCTTCATTTTCATGTTCGCTTTACAAAGAAATCGGTCTTCAAAGTGATACTTTTATATAAAAAGTGTTTTTTTTATTTTATTTCACCAGCTATGCATTAAATTTAGCAAAAAACTGTGGGGTCAAAATACTCACTACACCCCTAGATAAATACCTTAAGGGGTCTAGTTTTCTAAATGGGGTCGTTTATGGGGAGTTTCTATCGTTCTGGTAGTTCAAAACCTCTCCAAATGTACAGTGGGGCCTAAAACATTTTCAAGCAAAATAGGAGTCCTGAAAGCCTCCGGGTGCTCCCTTTCTTTCGGGCCCTGCTGTGTGTCCAGGCAACACATTAGGGTCACAATGGGGGCATTTTTGAAAACAGGAGAAACAGGGTGATAGATTTTGGCGTGTGTTTCTTCATTCTTATAGTCGCTTTACACAGAAATCGGTCTTCAAAGTGATACTTTTATTAAAAAAGTGAATTTTTATTTTTTTTCACCTGCTATGCATTAAATTTAGCAAAACACTGTGGGGTCAAAATACTCACTATACCCCTAGATAAATACCTTAAGGGGTCTAGTTTTCTAAATGGGGTCGTTTATGGGGAGTTTCTATCGTTCTGGTAGTTCAAAACCTCTCCAAATATACAGTGGGGCCTAAAACATTTTCAAGCAAAATAAGAGTTCTGAAAGCCTCTGGGTGCTCCCTCCCTTTCAAGCCCTGCTGTGTGTCCAGGCAATGCATTAGAGTCACAATGGGGGCATTTTTGAAAACAGGAGAAACAGGGTGATAGATTTTGGGGTGTGTTTCTTCATTCTTATGGTCGCTTTACACAGAAATCGGTCTTCAAAGTGATACTTTTATGAAAAAAGTGAATTTTTTTTTTTTTTTCACCTGCTATGCATTAAATTTAGCAAAAAACTGTGGGGTCAAAATACTCACTACACCCCTAGATAAATACCTTAAGGGGTCTAGTTTTCTAAATGGGGTCGTTTATGGGGAGTTTCTATCGTTCTGGTAGTTCAAAACCTCTCCAAATGTACAGTGGGGCCTAAAACATTTTCAAGCAAAATATGAGTCCTGAAAGCCTCTGGGTGCTCCCTCCCTTTCGGGCCCTGTCGTGTGTCCAGGCAACGCATTAGGGTCACAATGGGGGCATTTTTAAAAACAGGAGAAACAGGGTGATAGATTTTGGCGTGTGTTTCTTCATTCTTATAGTCGCTTTACACAGAAATCGGTCTTCAAAGTGATACTTTTATTACAAAAGTGAATTTTTATTTTTTTTCACCTGCTATGCATTAAATTTAGCAAAAAACTGTGGGGTCAAAATACTCACTACACCCCTAGATAAATACCTTAAGGGGTCTAGTTTTCTAAATGGGGTCGTTTATGGGGAGTTTCTATCGTTCTGGTAGTTCAAAACCTCTCCAAATGTACAGTGGGGCCTAAAACATTTTCAAGCAAAATATGAGTCCTGAAAGCCTCCGGGTGCTCCCTCCCTTTCGGGCCCTGTCGTGTGTCCAGGCAACGCATTAGGGTCACAATGGGGGCATTTTTGAAAACAGGAGAAACAGGGTGATAGATTTTTGGGTGTGTTTCTTCATTCTCATGGTCGCTTTACAAAGAAATCGGTCTTCAAAGTGATACTTTTATGAAAAAAGTTAAATTATATTTTTTTATGCCTGCTTTGCATGAATTCTTACAACAAAACTGTGTGGTAAAAATACTTACAACACCCCTTAATAAATACCTTAAGGGGTCTAGTTTTCAAAATGGGGTCACTTGTGGGGGTTTCCACCATTCTGACACCATTCCTGCACCAAGCCTATGAAAACCTGGCTTGGTGCAGGAAAACAAAATGTACTACAAAATTTATAAAATTATTACTTAACTTGTAAGTCCTCTAAATTGCTCAAAAATTATTTTTTTTTTTCAAAAGTGCTGCCAAAATAGAGTAAAGAGATGGAAATATATATTTAATAAAAAAAATTGTACAGTATGTGTGTACATATGTGACATATTGCAGTTAAAAATAGGGAAAAATGATAATTTTTACAAAATTTCTTCAATTTTTCTATTTTTTAAGTTATTCCCGCAAATCGTATCAGTCTACTTTTACCACTAAAATAAAGTACAACATGTGACGAAAAAACAATGTCAGAATTACTTGGATATTCAAAACTTTCACAGAGTTATTCTCTGGTAAAGTCACACATACCAGATTTGACAAATTTGGCTTGGTCATTAAGGTCCAAACAAGCTTGGTCACTAAGGGGTTAAGGAAATATATTCAAACCAAGCAGATGTTTACCTTAGTTTTTTTATCTGACTTCTGCACTGTATAACCTGTAATTTCTGTGTTACCATCATCCACTGGTGGGGTCCACTCCACAGCTGCATTAAAACCCCACGCATCCACCAACTTAATGCTTTTTGGAGGACCAGGACGTTCTTAAATGAAACAATATAGCAATACAAAGACAGAAATAATAAAAATGGAGCTTCAATTTTATAAATGATAATAAAAACAATTAATTCACATACTTTAATGCAATTTTTAGGTTTTAAAATATTAGGGCATGTTCAGACGTAGTGAAATTATTTCTAAGCGGATTTTGCAACGAATCTGCTGCAAAATCCACATGAGGTTTTTTTTTCAGACGCAGAGACGCATGTTTCTGGTGTGTTTTATAATTAACATTTTTATTTTGTCGTGTGTTTTTTTTTTGCCCAATGGCGTTTTTACAAAGGCTGGCTTTGGCCTTTTTTCCAGCATTAATTGGTGTTTTTCTCCCATAAGCCTCCATAGTTTGTTTGCCTCTTCAAAAAACAAACATGTCGATGTGTGTGGTAGTAAAAACTATTTCCAAACAAGGACACATAAAATGCATGTACTTTAACTTGCTATAAACTTGGTTTTAAAACTGCTTTTTTTGGCCTACAAAAGAACCACAAAAAAGTGTGTGGAAGGAAAGCCTAAGTCAGGGTAACCCGGCACGACCAGACACCCTAAGGCTGGGTTCCCATAAGTCGGATTTGCTGCGTAAAACTACGCAGCTTATCCAACCTGGAACCCGCAGTACATTCCTTCCAAAAAACCGCACAACATTGCAGTAAAAATGACATGTTAACTTTATTCTGCAGGTCAGTACAAATACTGCAATAACAAATTCATATTTTTTTTATGTTTTACTTTTATAAAATAAAAAACAATTTTGCAAAAATATATTTTTTTGTGTCGCCATATTCTAAGACCAATGCCTTTTTTTTAGTCATATTTTTGGGGGCTGTAGTTTTTATTGCTACTATGTTTGTGTCCACACGACTTTTTAATAACTCTTAATTTTTTACTTCCATTTTGCATGGGAAGCAAGATGACCAAAAAAGTTTTATATATATATATATATATATATTCTTTTTAACATCTTTTTTTTTTTTTTTAAATCTTCCCACTAGGGGACTTAAACATGCTACTGTTTTGATCACTTGTACAATACACTGCACTTAGCATTCTCCTATTAAGGGTATGTTCACACGAGGTCATTACGTCCGTAATTGACGGACGTATTTCGGCCGCAAGTACCGGACCGAACACAGTGCAGGGAGCCGGGCTCCTAGCATCATACTTATGTACGACGCTAGGAGTCACTGCCTCGCTGCCGGACAACTGTCCCGTACTGTAATCATGTTTTCAGTACGGGACAGTTGTCCGGCAGGGAGGCAGGGACTCCTAGCGTCGTACATAAGTATGATGCTAGGAGCCCGGCTCCCTGCACTGTGTTCGGTCCGGTACTTGCGGCCGAAATACGTCCGTCAATTACGGACGTAATGACCTCGTGTGAACATACCCTAAGCCTTGCCTCTGGGCCCCCAGCCACCGTGACAATCTATGGGCACTTTAGTATAGGATAACATAGCGGACCATGTGTATATTGTGTATTACATTACCCATTGGGACAAACTAGGAAGGGTACGTTAGAAGTATGTGTCCTGCTGCTTTATGTGCTTTATCATTTCATCAATTTTAAAAGCACATAAAACAGCAGGACACATACTTCTAACGTACCCTTCTGAGTTTGTCCCAATGGTTAATGTAATACACAATATACACATGGTCCCCTATATTATCCTATAGTAAAGTGCATGAAATGTACATAAAACACCTTATACACCTGGACATTTATGTTATCCTATAATAAAGTGCATGAAATGTATACACATACATTGATAACAATAATGGGCGAGTAGAAAAGCAACAATAGTACACTAAAAGCACATAGATTCAACACATGAAAAGGAGATATGTTCAAAAATAATCAGAACCTAACTTAGCCATTAAAGGGGTTGTCCCAAAATGACTCATTCTCTATGTCCCTGCTGGAGATAGCCGAGCAATGTATCAGTTTGCCTCTGTTCCACTAGATGTCTGTTTTTTCCATGGAAACAATACCGTAGTCGACTACACTATAGTTTCCGTAAAAAAAAAAAATGCAATCTGATACCAACTGAAAGTGAAAAATTAATGGTAATGAAAACGGAAGCGATAGTTTCCGTTTGGCTTTCCGTTAATCTGTTCCTCTGACGGAAAGGTTGAATTAAACTGATGAATGGAAGCCAGCACTGATGTGAACAGACCCTTAATTGGGAGGAAACTGAAAAAAATGCTTTGAAAAAAAAATAAAAGAAATAAATAAACACATTTATACTTGCACAATGTCACATAAAGCACTTTCCTTGTTTCTGGCCAGTGGCGGATTATAAGGGCGATTCGGGCCCGAACTACCCATCATTTTAAAAATTGCCTCTTAGGGCCCCCTGCCAGCATTTATGGGCCAGGCGGAACAGGCTCCCTCATGCCCGTTTGTGTCATCGGCCCCGATGGTAGCGACAGCCACATTTACTTGTATCTGTGTCATTCGGATGCAGATACAAATGAATACCATAGGTTGCAGGCCACTTTAGGCCTGCAGCCTGTAAGGCGCTGGTTAGACTCCCTGCGTAGGCTGGCATGGTGACGTCACTGCATCACGCTGGTCTGCGCCAGCGTCCCACCTCTAGGCTGTGCAGCACTCCGTCCATTGCGGGAACGGGGACAGGTAAGTACAATATTTTTTTGGGGGAGGAGCTGTGTGGCAATATATAGGGGGATTGCTGTTACAAGGGAGGGGGGCTGTGTAGCACGGTATAGAAGGGGGGGGGCTGTGTGGCATTATATACAAGGGAGAGAGGGCTGTGTGGCACTTTATACAAGGGGGGCTATGTGGCACTATTTACAAAGGAGGGCTGTGTGGCACTATATACAAGGGGAGAGCTGTGTGGCACTATATACAAGGGGAGAGCTATGTGGCACTATATACAAGGGTATTGAGGAAAACAGCAGCACAGCCACAAAAAGTTTTTAAGTGTGAAAGGACAACTCCCCAAACATGGGTGGTGCACACAGCAAAGAATCCCAGGTCCAAGGGAGACAATCAATATGCAATCGAAGAAAGGAACTTCAGTACTCAAGATAATCCAAAGAAGTGTATTTGATTTATTCACCAAGCATAAAAACACAAACACTCGCAACTTTTTTCCAGGGGTGACTGAATTCCGAAAAGTTTGGGAAACTCTGTACTAGGCTACAAGATCACGCCGGCATACGCAAGGATCCCGTCATTGAGCAGCTCAGTTCGTCGTGGGAACGGGGCCTAGGTGAAAACTATTTTTTTTTGTTTGGGGGCACTGTCTACAAGGCGGATGTGGGGGGCTGTATGGCACTGTCTACATGGGGAGGTGGGGTGCGGTATGGCATGATCTACAAGAAGGAGGTGGGGGGATGTATGGCACTGTCTACAAGGAGGAGGTGGTGGATTATGGCACTGTCTACAAGGAGGAGGTGGGGGATTATGGCACTGTCTAGGCTGTATGACACAATCTACAGGGGGGCATTACATACAAGAGAAGGGGGGCTGTGTGTGGCAGCCAGGGGAGGGGGGCATTATACTGTGTGGAGGCTACTAAGCGGACATTATAATGTATATGGTCACTACTGGTGACACAATACTGTACCTTATATGCTGTCTCCATGCTTTATAACATAGGACTGTGGTTAACTGCTAAATTAGGTTCTGATTATTGCTGGACTTATCTGCTCAGATGTCTTGTATCTATGTGCTTTTAGAGTACTAGTGTTGCTTTTCTAAGGCCTCTATAAATATGCGTTGGAGCCTCTGTTAGGGGCCTCAGTCGCAGATCCGTCCGAGATTACCCGAGACAATAGCGCAGCATTCTTAGCTATTGTCTCCGGTAAAACCACAAACACCAGTGGCGGCTGCTATGGGGCCCGCGGCATAAGGGGGCCTGTGCCGCCCGCTGACACGCACCCCCATGCCCGGTGGTGCCGCTAGCAGCCACTATAGCTGCTGCAACAGTAGTGAAGCCACATTCAATAGTATCTGCGTCCTTAGGATGCAGATACCATTGTTCACTATGGCTGAGCAGGGAGTTATAGGCCACGTTCGGCCTGCAACCTATCAAAGAAAGGCTCCCTGCACATGCCAGCATGATGACATCACATAATCACGCCGGCCTAAGCAAGGATCCTGTCTGCGTTGTGAAAGAGCTCCGTTCCTCACGGGAATGGGGCCCAGGTGAGTATAATTTTTTTGGTTTGGTGAATTTTTCCGCTGCAAATGTTGGTGCAGATTTGGGGCAATTGCGCAACGAATCTGCACCAACATTTGCATATTTGACAGGTGGTTGAGACGTTGCAGAAAACACAGCGGTCTTGCCACAGATTTCAGTTTTTGCATTGTAAAGGCTGAAATACGCAGTGAAATTACGCTTCTTCTCTGCAACAGACAGTGCATGCTGTGGACTGAAAATTCCACACCGCGGCCTATGGTCTGCAGTGGAGTTATCCGCAACGTCTGCACGAAGATAACTAAACAGGTGTGGAAACCAATGGATAAACTGTCTGCTAAGGATTTCCACTGCGGACTGTCCGCATCGGAATTCCACAGCAATTCCGCCACGTCTGAATGTGCCCTTATGACACATCCGCAGGATATGTCATAAATGTCAGAGAGATACGGGTCCCACCTCTGGGACCTGCACCTATCTCCAGAACGGTGCTCTATGTTGCGGCTGAATGAGGTGTTTTCCGACCAGGAAAAACGTTATATGGTAGTGAGTTACGTAAACATCGTAACTCGCGGAGCTACGCTGTTTCCGTAAGTCTCATAGAACTTAATGGTAGTTACGGAAACAGCGTAGCTCGCATGCTATGTTGCTTCTGTAACTGCCATTCACTACTATTGGAGTTACGGAAACAGCGTAGCTCATCGAGTTACGCTGTTTACATAACTCACAACCATATAAAGTTTTTCATGGTCGGAAAACACCTCTTTCAGCCGCAGCACACAGTGGCTGAACGGGGTTTAGGGGCCCCCGTTCTGGAGATAGGTGCAGGTCCCAGAGGTGGGACCCGCATCTATCTGACATTTATGACATTTTCTTTGGATGTGTCATAAATGTCTCTCGTGAGAAAACCCCTTTAACCCCTCCATTATCCTAGACCACCAGGAAAGCAGGCATTAACCCCTCCACTACCCTAGATGACCAGAGAAGCTGGCATTAAAGGGGTTTTCCAAGATACATTTTTAAAAATATAAAAAAATATTAAAAGCTCAAAAAAACAAAGCCATTTTCCACCAAGCACAATGTAAAAAAAATAAAAAGGTCTACTCTGCTCTAATATTGTAATGTACTTAGTTTTATTAAAAAAGGCTCTCATTCTCGGCTCTCACTGAGCATCACATGACCTGTGACATCACGTTTTCTTCTGCCTCTAATGGCATGCCGTATACCAATCACAGGGCCGAACATACGGCACGTCACTAGTGATATTTAGTTTGGGGGCGTGTATTATCACCGCAGGGAACCCGCATGTGTGGTCCCCATTGTACTCTCTAATAAATATTAAATAGCGCATACCTGCAATGTTTAACAAGTGCTAAGCATTGTGGGATATTAAGTCAGCAGATAGCTGAGTAAACAAACAGCCATGCAACAAATGTGAGTAGTAGCAAGTACCAATTCTTTTTGTAGGGATATTGTCATTAGCTCAACTACAGTAGGGGAACTAGGTTTTTTTAGGGGTCTCGGGAAACAAACCCCTTTAACCCCTCCACTACCCTAAACCACCAGGGAAGCCTGAAAGGTGTTAAACCAGGTTCTCTTATAAATAGTTACCTGCAATTTTTATGTCAATGTTCACTTTATCCTCTAAGTCATCAATTTTAACTGTGAGTTCATAAATTCCTGAATCCTTCTGCTCAGCTTTACGGATAAAAAGAATGGTGTCGCTTTCACCGTTCCTAACACTTGCTTGTTTTGGATCCAGCGGTTGTCCATTTTTAGTCCAATGAACTTGTGGTCTTGGTTTACCCTATGAGAAAGAAAAATACTTGATCTTTATGAACATTTAAGGAACTCAAACAAAAGTAAACTAAAGAATTAAATAGCAATGTCATAAGTTTTCATCACTGGGACCCCACCAACCTCTAGAATGACGTGACTGTTTTGGCCTGTAAGCTAAATCTTAAAGGTGCCTAGATTCACACGTAGTATTCAAAATTAGTGGCCTCCCGGGCCGTGCAAGGACCGCAAAAACTACGGTCGTGTGCATGGCCCCATAGAAAAGAATGGGGCCGCAATTCTCCCGTAGATTTTCGGGGGAATTGCGGCCGCAAAAACACGGTCGTGTGCATGGGGCCTAATTGACATCAGCACCAAAATCAGTTAATGCGTATAACGTACAAACGTGAGTGCCACAATTTCCGTTGCCGAACCCCAGTTTTGGAGGGGGGACCCAGACAACTTGGCTGTATGGGGCCCAGAAATTCCTCATGGCGGTCTATAGTACTGTCTTCAGGGGGGCTGCATAGTACTGTCTACACGGGGGCTCTATACAGGGTGCTCTGTAGACAGTACTATACAGTCCCCCGACTGTAGACAGTGCTATACATCCCCCCATAGATAGTGTAATACACCCCCATTGTTTTCAATGAGCCCAGGGGAATGGCCCAGGGGAAAATTCTGAAATCACTGTCTATAAATGGACAGTGTTGTCAGGAGCTTTCCCAGGGCTGGAGCCCCCGGGCAGAGCTTCTACTAGCACTTTGCCCAGGGACTCTGGCGCTGTTCCTGATGTCCATGTACGTAAAGTGACGTCAGAGTCTTTGCAAAGCCTGAGTCCATGGCCAGAGTCAGCAACGCTCTGGCCAGGGATTCCAGCCCTGTAGAGAATCTCCAGACATCACTTTACATAAATGACCAGAGTCGTCAAGAGCTTTCCCAGGGAGAAAGTACACGGCAGAGCGTTTGTGATGCTCTGTCTGGGGACTCCAGCATTGGGACGCTCCTGACATCACTGTCCACATAGTAATGTCAGGAGTGGTATACAGTTATTTGTGGGATCTCTCAGTATGGAATAGCATAATCTACTATGCTATTCCATCCTTCAAAAAAACAAGAAGATATACCAACGTATACCTACCCAACGTAGGCTAAAAGGACATAATGGAGCCCTATGAATTTTTGTTTGCGTTGTTTATAGTGTACGTTCTGAGATTTTCTCTATGATAAACATAGGGCAATAACACGATGTGAAGGGCGCTTTAAGAGAGGGGAAAGCACTTGCGAGGATATAAGGAGCACTAACTTTCTTACATTGCCATCAAAGTTCAATATGTTTTTACACAGCAAAAATCTGAGGCTTACCCTTGGATTTCTGCCGTATATGTGCCACAAGTATGTAGCAGATCCACACGGGAATTAGTCCCATTGTCATTCAAAGGGACTTATCCTCTGCTTTTCCGTGCAAAATAAGTAGCATGCTACTTATTACTGTGCTGGATTTCTTTTCATGGTGCGGACAAAAATACACGCTGAATATGTTTCGTAGCATGTGAACTGGGTTGCGGAAACCTCATCTATCATCGAAATTCGTATCAAATCCAACACGCTAATAAAAACTCTGTTAGACCAAAAGCATACGATGCGTATTATGTGCGGATTTTCCGCATGTATTTCCGTGCGGCATACAGTATATGCAGCATAATACAGTACCAGCAAAGTAAATGAGGAAATCTCATCTACATGTCGCAGATTTTTTTCTGCATATAATTTGACTTGCGGTGCGTATTTTAAAATCTGCAGCATGTCAATTTATCTTGCGCTTCCGCTTGCAAATTGTATCTGACCAGTTTTTAAAAAAAATCAAAAACAACAAATCCGCAGCATAAAACCTGCACCTACTGTATTTCCACATCAAAATGTAAAAACCGCACCTAAGAATGCACTATTAGGTCGCATTCCCACGGGACAGATGCGCTGCATAAAAACCACGCAGCGTATCCGACCTGGAACCCGCGGGACTTTCTATCCCAAAAATGGTGGTGCGTTTTTTCGCTGCATAACTAAGCGCACATACTTACCCCCTTCCTCCTTTGACGTCCGCTCCGGCCTCCCTGGATGATGTTTTAGGCCATGTGACGCTGTAGCTTGTGATTGGCTGCAGCGATCACATGGGTAAGTATGTTTGTTTGATTTTTATCGGCGTTGTGATTTTTGTGGCGTAAACGGTGCAAATACGCCACAAAAGTCGCAACACTTGACTTTCTGTTGCGGGATTTGCATCCCCATTGAATTAAATTCCGCACCGCAGGTCAATTTAATAACATTTACGCTGTGTTTTTTTCCCACAGCTTGGGCATGAGATTCACTAAATCTCACCCTTTCTGCTGTGACTGTAAACGCTGTGGAATTTGTCCACACGTTGCAGAATTGCTGCATATTATCCATCCGGAATTGCGGACGGAAAAAACGCAGCAGAATACAGTAGCAGCATAGTGGGTGAGATTTAACAAATCTCATCCACACGCTGCGTAAAAATTCAGATCAGAAATTGACCTGCAGTGCATATTTTTCAGACCGCAGCATGTCAATTCCTGCTGCAGAAAGTAGACTGAATTGCTGCATTTTTCATTGAATAACACAGCAAAACACGCACCATTTTCTGCAGTGAAAACTACAGGAAACAGTGCGTTTTTTTCGCAGCGGAAAGTCTGCTACTTTCAACGGAATTGCTGCAATTCTGTGTGGACAAGCCCTTAGGTGCGGATTTTACTTGCAGAATTACCTGCCTTTACATGCGGTTTTGATGCAGATTTTCTGCACCAAATTCCTCAATGTGTGCATGTAGCCTTACAGATTTTGCAGCAAATTAACCCTTTGCATTGTAAAGGGTAAAATATGTTCCAATTCTGCAACATAATAGGCATGCTGCTGATTTAAAAATCAGCACTACATCCTAAATTCCATGTTTTAACGGACCGTGTGAAGGGCCCTGAAAAAATAGGACATGTCCTATTTATGTCCGTTTTTACAGATCCCTCAATAGACTCAAGTCTATGAGGGATCCGTGAAAACGGGTCCCACACGGGTGCAAATTCCATTATTAATGGCCGATTTTACGCACGTTCCTCGAGTATAGCCTTATATTGTAATTTGTAGTGAATTTTCATTGCGCAATCCGCACCAGACATAGGAGACAAATTCGCCACTTCTGAAGTGGCTTTATTCAGACGTCCGTGTTCAGTCTGTGATATACGGACCGTATGTTGGCCGTATTTCCCGGACTGACTACAGTTCAGGGAGCCGGGCCCCTAGCAACATACCTATATATGACGCTAGGAGTCCCTGTCTCTCTGCGGGAATACGGTCCCCGATCCCATACGGAAAATATGATTACAGTATGGAACAGTATTCCCACAGAGAGTAAGAGACTCCTAGCGTCATAGATAACTATGTGGAACTGAACTGTGGTCGGTCTGGGAATTACGGCCGATACATGGTTGATATAAAACAGACCGAGCATGACCGTCTGAATAAGGCCTTAGTCTATTTACACAATGCGGCCAAATCCCATTTTTTGCAAAATCGCTGCAAAAACTTGATTTTGCCGCACTTCGACTATAGCCTAACAGCACTGTTATATCATGTTTTGTTCCCTTTTATTAGACAATTTTCATAATCGCGGTACAAATCACACTGTTTTGCCGTGATTTTAAAAAATGGTGGTAAAACTGCTCAAAAAAATTGCTACGGAAACAATTTTAGTTAATTTTTGGCATACTATACTTTATATATTGTACAAGTGGGGTTAGGAGGGATGTGAAGCAGAATGGAAAGGGGGGAATCACTCACCAGCGTAGAGAAGGATGTGTCTGGTGGGCGGGCTCTCTGCACACGCAACTTCTGCTTACATGCTGCATTTTCCTCTAAGCGTTAGTTACTTCAGAGTAAGGAATGGGCCCTATTACATTGCAGGGTCCATTCCTTTCTACAACGCTTCAAATGTGTAAAGCAGCTAAAAAGTAGGTGGGCCCCTTTTTTTCATTGTTGTGGCCGGGCCCCTGAAGGCAGTACTAGCCTTACTGCCCTGATGGCAGCCCTGTGGTGAGTGTTGTTTTGTTTTATAAGTAGAATATGGGTCTTACACATGTGATTTTGTAATGATGCACTTAACAAGTTTTATGTTTTCTAATAACATTTATGTATCTATAACACATGAAGTTTTGAATATGACACTTTGCACTTTATTACTGTATCGATCATACCGTTATTTGATATATTGCATTCTGGGATTGTATTGTATGATAAATTTTTTGATAATTGACCACATTTATTGTTAATGAGCTATCAGCTCCTTATATACACCCTGTATACACTATTTTTTATTGCTTGAATAAGCTCTCACTGTGAGAGTAAAACATTGCTGCTGTTTGTTGTGGTGCATAAATAATTTTTTACTTGAGTACTGCTTCCCACCTTCTTTTACTGCATTACTTGGGGAGAAGGTCGCTCCCTTGAAGCTCTGCACCAACCGCAAGGTTTTTTCCTCCAAGCTACAGTGCTGCTCCTTACAAATTGCGTGTGTGTGGTGTGTGTGTGTGTGTGTGTGTGTGTGTGTGTGTGTGTGTGTGTGTGTGTGTGTGTGTGTGTATTGGTACTATTAGCAGTGTGGGCAGGTGCCAAGTCCTGCTGGAATATGAAATCAGCATCTCCATAAAGCTTGTCAGCAGAGGGAAGCATGAAGCGCTCTAAAATTTCCTGGTAGACAGCGGTGTTGACTCTGGACTTAATATAACACAGTGGACCAACACTGTTGCTCAGTGGTCCAGTCCTGTTTTCGGATGAAAGTAAATTTTGCATAGTCTGGAGGAAGAGTGGAGAGGTACTCAGTCCAAGTTGCTTGCGGTCCAGTGTGAAGTTTCCACAGTCAGTGATGGTTTGGGGACAGTGCCGCACCGTCCATGAGGCGAGATAAGCATCTCGCCTCAGGTGACGCTCAGCTGACTTTTAGATGGGGCAGCGGCGCCACTGAAACCAGCCGCCGCCACCCCCTCCTGCACTATAATTGTACCTGCATCTATAGGACACAGGTACAATTACATTCATAAGTGCTGAATGACGGGACACGTTCTGTGCCCCGCTATTCAGCGCCTTTCACTGACTTAAGCGGTTCGATGTCGCGACGCTTGCGTCGTTGAATGACAGGGTAAGGCAGCCTGCCAATCAGCGCCTTTCAATGATGCAAAGTAGAAAGGCGCTGATTGGCTGGGCAGAATGACTTGCCCAGCCAATCAGTGCCACATCGTTCAGCCCACAGACCTGCATTGCAAGAAGACAGCACGAGAACGGGTTTAGGTGAGTATGTAAAGTTTTTTTTGCTAAAAGTGTGAGGGGCTATATGTGCAGCACTATGTACAGTGGAGTAAGGCTGTATGTGTGGGGCTATATGTGCAGCACTATCTACAGAGCGGTAGGGCTGTATGTGGGGGCTATATGTGCAGCACTATCTACAGGGGAGTAGGGCTGTATGTGGGGGTCTATATGTGCAGCACTATCTAGAAAGGGTAGAGCTGTATTTGGGGGGCTATATGTGCAGCACTATCTACAGGGGGTAGGACTGTATGTGGGGGCTACATGTGCAGCACTATTTGCAGGGGGTAGGGCTGTATGTGGGGGCTATATGTGGAGCACTATCTACAGGGGTGTGTGCTATATGTGGAGCACTATCTACAAGGGATGGGGCTATATGTGGAGCACTATCTACAGGGGGTATCTACAGGGGCTCTATGGGGGGGCAGTGTCTACAGGGGGCTCTATGTGGGGCACTGCCGATAAGGAGGCTCTATGAGAAGCACTGTCTACAAGGGGCTCTATGGGGGGCACTATCTGCAGGAGGCACAGTGTGTGTGTGTGTGTGTGTGTGTGTGTGTGTGTGTGTGTGTGTGTGTGTGTGTGTGTATGGGACACAGTTTATGGTTATATTATAATCAGGGAAACAGTGTTTTTATAATCAGAGGTGTAGTGTATGGCGCTATTATATTTAGGGACGTAGTGTGTGGCACCATAAGAATTGTATCTTCATTTATAGGTGTAGAAATGTTTGAAAATTGAGAAGATGAAGACATCTGTTACGATACTGGCGAACACTGCTGGAATCCTATGGTCAGAAGTAGCGAGCGGAGCACAGTGCAGAACCCGGTGAGACGTCCCCAGGAACAGTGCTTGGAGGGTGGAACACGAGTAGTAGTAAATAGCAAGGAAGTAGGAACAGTCTGGCAAAGACAGTTCTCAGGAGCAGGAGACTGGAACAAGTCACAATACTCAAGCACTGTTTGGTATTCCATGTGGTCTGAAGTAGGCCCAAACAGGAAACAAGATGGTTCCACACGATGCAACATTTGCCATCTTGGTTAAGGGCAAGTTTAAGGGCAAAACAGCAGCCTCCAGTGGTAAGGAGTAAAAGTGCAGCACAATTCTTCAAAGTGTAAAACAGCGGCCACTAGTGGTAATTTTGCAGTACAACAACAGAATCCTGACATTACTCCCTCCTTTCGACAGCGGCCTCAGGACGATGTTTGACTTGGTTTATCTGGATATCTTTGGTGAAATTCCCTAACCAGTCGAGGAACATTGAGATTGCCTATGGGTTCCCACGAATTATCCTCAGGGCCATATCCTTGCCATTTTATTAGATATTGCAACCGATTTCTGAATATCCTGGAGTCCAGGATGTTTTCAACAGTATAATGTTCTTGTCCATCAACTTCGATAGGATCAGGGTGAGGCAGGTGGCGTCCTGGAAATGGATTTGGAACAACAGGTTTCAGTAGGGATACATGGAACACTGGATGTATTCTCATTGGTCTGGGAAGTTTGAGACGAAAAGCCACTGAGTTTACTTGTCCAATAATCTTGAAAGGACCAATACATTTTTGGCCCAATTTTGCTGAAGGTAAGTGAAGTTTCAGATTCTTGGTGGAAAGCCATACTTCATCTCCCACTTTGAAGGTTGGAGAAGGTCTACGAGATTTATCTGTTGTTTCCTTATATTTCTCCTGGGCAATTAATAATGTAATTTTTAGCATTTCCAGATTCTGTTGAAGTGATTGTATTCTGTCAGTCACTGCAGGAATAAAAGTTTCTCTGGGAAGATTAGGAAGAATACTGGGATGGTAACCCAAATTTGCAAAAAACGGTGTTTGTTTAGTGGAGGCATTCTGAGAATTATTGTAGGAGAACTCCGCCATTGGAAGCAAATTGACCCAGTCATCCTGTAAATGGCAGATGTAGCATCGGAGATACTGTTCTAACGTTTGATTTGTGCGCTCAGTCTGACCATTAGACTGGGGATGAAAAGCAGAAGACAAACTGACATTTATGTCGAGTGCTGTGCAAAAACTCCGCCAGAATCTTGATGTGAATTGTACTCCGCAATCCGAAACCACTTCATCTGGTATTCCATAAAGACTAAACACATTCTGAATTATAAGATCAGCAGCCTCTTTAGCAGAAGGTAGTCCAGGGCAAGGAATAAAATGGGCTGCTTTAGTGAGCCGATCAACCACTACTAAGATGGAATTCTTCCCTTTGGAGACTGGTAAGTCGACAATAAAGTCCATAGAGATAGATCCCCAAGGACGAGATGGAATTGACAGAGGCTGCAATAATCCCATGGGTGAGGTACGAGGAGTTTTCTACATGGCACAGGTGTTGCAAGAAGAAACATATTTCTTCACATCTTTTTGATAATTGGGCCACCAAAAGAAGCGGGAAAGAAATTCTTGTGTTTTCTGAATCCCCTTGTGACCTGCTAGTTTAGAGTCATGCATTAATTTTAGCACGTTTAATCTTACAGTTTCTGGAACGTAAATGCAGTGCTTGTTAGTCCATACTTGATTTTTGAAAGTTAGGGACACTTCATCTGGTGGGTGCAAAAGAATTGGGTCGGTCTCATAGGCTTCCTTTATCTCATCAAGCAAGTCCTTGCTATGGATCACCCCCAGGAAATTGGACTCGGAAAGAATAGTTGTTGGTGGTACTGTCGAGGAGGAGTCATTGGAGAACAACCTAGATAAGGCATCGGCCTTACCATTTCGGGAACCAGGCCTGTAAGAGATCACAAAGTTGAAACGATTTAGAAACAGACTCCACCGGGCTTGGCGGGGAGACAAACATTTGGCAGATCTAACAAATTCAAGGTTACGATGATCAGTTAGAACCACTATTTGTTGAGCTGTGCCTTCTAAATAATGTCTCCAATCTTTGAAAGCAGCAATGATTGCTAGGAGTTACTTGTTCCCCACGTCATAATTCTTTTCAGCAGAAGTCAAACTTCGAGAAAAGTAAGCACAAGGGTGCAGCAAATCTTTCTCTCCAGTTCTCTGTGATAGAATAGCCCCTATTGCACAGTCTGAAGCATCCACTTCAACAATAAACGCTTTTTCAGGGTTAGGATGAACCAGTATAGGGGCTGTTGTGAATTTTGTTTTCAGATTGAAAAAAGCATCTTGTGTCTGAGGAGACCACACAAAAGGTATCCCTTTCTTTGTTAATTGGGTAATTGGTGTAATAATGCCCGAAAAATTCTTGATAAAACGTCTGTAGAAATTAGCAAATCCTACAAATCGTTGGACCTCTTTCACATTTTTTGGAGTTGGCCAGTCTCTAATTGCTTGAATCTTGCTAGAATCCATGTGTAACCCTAGGGGAGAAAAGATATAACCCAAGAACTGTATTTCCGTTTGATGGAATTCACATTTCTCCAACTTGATATAGAGTTGATATGCTTCCAGACGCTCCAACACCATTCTCACATGATTCTGATGTTCTTCTGCAGAATTAGAAAAGATTAATATGTCATCCAGATAGATGACTACGAACTGATCTAACAAGTCCTTGAAGATATCGTTAATAAAATGCTGAAAGGTTGCAGGAGCATTGCAAAGTCCAAAAGATATGACCAGATATTCATAATGTCCATAACGTGATCTAAACGCTGTTTTCCATTCATCACCTGGTCTAATGCGAACCAAATTATATGCACCTCGAAGATCCAATTTGGTGAATATTTTAGCTTGACGAACTCTATCCAGCAACTCCGGAATCAATGGCAGAGGGTAACGGTTTTTAATTGTGACTTTGTTTAATTCTCTATAGTCAACGCAAGGTCTCAAAGAGCCGTCTTTCTTTTTAACAAAAAATATAGGTGCACCTGCTGGCGATGAAGATGGACGAATAAAACCTTTAGCTAAATTTTCATCTATGTATTCTTTAAGAGCCTTCAGTTCCGGCTCTGCTAATGGGTAGATGCATCCAAAAGGTATAGCTGCTCCAGGCAACAGTTCAATCGGACAATCGTAAGGTCGATGTGGAGGAAGTTTATTAGCATTCTCTTTGTCACATATATCAGTAAATTCGTCATATAGAGGAGGTAATTTAGGAGATACTTCAAGCTCCCCTTCAATCTTTTCGTGAGATTGTTCTGGTAAAGACTCTGAGGAGGGGACCTCCGATGGAAAAGACACTTCTTTGGTTTCCCAGTCAATTGTAGGGTTCTGAGCCTGCAGCCATGGTAGTCCAAAAATAATTGGAAAATGTGGGGATGAAATTAATAGGAAAGATAGAACCTCATGGTGATTAGGTCTCATAATTATCTCCATAGGTCTCTTGATCAACTGGACCTGAGTTCAGAGGGGATCCATCTACAGTTTCCATAAGAATGGGTGACAGTCTCTCTTGAAATTTTACACCATGTTTATTAGCAAAAGAAATGTCCATAAAGTTCCCATTTGCTCCAGAGTCCACCATGGCAGAGGCGGATATCCATTGAGAATCAATTCTAAACTTGATGGGAATAAAGCAGTGAGTGTCTTTGTGTTTTTTTTAATATTGGGTGCTGTGCAGGAGACTGAATGAATGAGTGCATGCACTGGTGGCCTTTGTTCAGAAGAAACAGATTCTACATCAGAGAAGTCATGATCTGCTACTACCGCCACCATCTTGCGTTGACGACATGGACAATTGATAAGGAAGTGATCAGTTTTACCACAATAGAAGCATTGATTTTCTCAAAACCTTCGTTCTCTTCTGTCGGCACTTTCACGCTTTTGTATACTGTCAATTTGCATAGGTTCAGCTTGGTGTTCTTGGTAATTCTTTGTTTCAGAGTCTCTAGGAGTGGAAGCTGGAGCAGACGAGTAATAGTTATTATTACGGGACCAGGTAGAACCCCATTTTTCTTGTCGACGCTCTGACAGCCGAGTGTCTATTCGAATACAATGGTGTACAAAATCATCAAACTCTGTGGGAGCTTCAGCCCGTGCTAACTCGTCCTTAAGTGCACTAGATAGTCCTTTTTTAAAGAATGTTAATTTTGCAGCATTATTCCACTAAGTATCCATCACCCACTGTCTGAAATCTGTGGCATATTCGGCAACAGAGCGTCTGCCCTGACGTAGAGCCATCAACGCTGCTTCTGCTGTAGTACACCGGTTAGGATCATCAAATACTTGGCTCATGGCTGCTAGGAAGGCATCCAAGTCATCAAGCCGAGCATCGTTGGTTTCAATAAGAGGGCTTGCCCAGGCTACAGCCTTATGTGTCAGAAGCATAATAATACACAGCACCTTTGAATTATCAGTAGGGAAGTGAGCAGGATGTGCACCAAAATATAACTTGCATTGGTTTATAAATCCACGGTATTTGTCACGATCCCCACCAAACCTGAATGGTGGAAGCGGCAGGGTAGATGAAGAGGCTGGTGTCACAACTCGATTCTGAAGTTCCCGGATCAGCTCTGCTTGCTGAGCCACCATGCCTTGTAAACCCTGTGTAGCTTGTCCATAAACTTGAACATCATGGGTTGTTTGATTTTCAAACGCCAAATATTTAGTCTTTAAAGTTTGCATGTCAGCAAAGATGTTAGTAAGCAAACAGTTCATATTGTTCACACGAACCTCCAAACTTGCTTCTCTGGCGGATTCCATGGAAAATGGCTTGAGTATCCTGTTACGATACTGGCGAACACTGCTGGAATCCTATGGTCAGAAGTAGCGAGCGGAGCACAGTGCAGAACCCGGTGAGACGTCCCCAGGAACAGTGCTTGGAGGGTGGAACACGAGTAGTAGTAAATAGCAAGGAAGTAGGAACAGTCTGGCAAAGACAGTTCTCAGGAGCAGGAGACTGGAACAAGTCACAATACTCAAGCACTGTTTGGTATTCCATGTGGTCTGAAGTAGGCCCAAACAGGAAACAAGATGGTTCCACACGATGCAACATTTGCCATCTTGGTTAAGGGCAAGTTTAAAGGGAATGTGTTGCCAGAAAAACATGTTTTTTTTAAAAAAATTAAACATTTAGTGTGTGGGTGATTAAACATTGTTCAAATTTTTTTTATTTTTTTGCACGAGTCCAGGAAATATTATAAATTATTTCTAATTTATAATACTACCCATTTTTGGTCACTAGATGGAGCTGTTCCCAAAATTGCAGCATTGCAACATTGGGTTAAAAGCCCTCGCTCTAGTGAGCTCTCAGCATTCCCCCCTCCTTTATCCTGGCTAGTGCCAGGATAAACGAGGGGTTTGAACGATGTAACCTCCTACACTGTGTGTCGCCATTTTTTGAGCTAACCCACAGTGTAGTAGGTTTACATACAGTAGTAAACACACACAAACACGAACATACATTGAAATCTCTTACCTGCTCCTGCCGCCGCGGCTCCCTCCGGCCCGTCCGCTCCGTTTGCTGCCGCTGGTGCAAGTGCACAAATCCGGAAGCCGCGACCGGAAGTAGTAATATTACTGTCCGGCCGCGACTTCCGGTCCACAGGAAAATGGCGCTGGACGGCGCCAATTTCGAATAGGACTGTGTGGGAGCGGCGCATGCGCAGTTCCCACACAGACGCCGTACACTGCAGTCAATGGGACGGGAGCCGTTCGCAGTCCCTATGGGACTGTGGCTGCCGTATTCCATGTCTGTATGTGTCGTTAATCGACACACACAGAAATGGAACAAAAAATGGCAGCCCCCATAGGGAAGAAAAAGTGTAAAAATAAGAAAAAGTAAAACACAAACACACAAATAAATATAAACGTTTTTAATAAAGCACTAACATCTTGAACATATGAAAATTTTTTTGGGTGATGACACTGTTCCTTTAAAGGAACAGTGTCATCACAAATTATTTTTTTATATGTTAAAGATGTTAGTGCTTTATTAAAAACGTTTATATTCATTTGTGTGTTTGTGTTTTACTTTTTCTTATTTTTACACTTTTTCTTCCCTATGGGGGCTGCCATTTTTTGTTCCATTTCTGTGTGTGTCGATTAACGACACACACAGACATGGAATACGGCAGCCACAGTCCCATAGGGACGACGAACGGCTCCCGTCCCATTGACTGCCGTGTACGGCGTCTGTGTGGGAACTGCGCATGCGCCGCTCCCACACAGTCCTATTCGAAATTGGCGCCGTCCGGCGCCATTTTCCTGTGGACCGGAAGTCGCGGCCGGACAGTAATATTACTACTTCCGGTCGCGGCTTCCGGACAAGTGCACATGGAACAGTGGCAGCAAAGGGAGCGGACGGGTCGGAGGGAGCCGCGGCGGCAGGAGCAGGTAAGAGATTTCAATGTATGTTAGTGTTTGTGTGTGTTTACTACTGTATGTTAACCTACTACACTGTGGGTTACCTCAAAAAATGGCGACACACAGTGTAGGAGGTTAAACCTTTCAAACCCCTCATTTATCCCGGCACTAGCCAGGATAAAGGAGGGGGGGATGCTGAGAGCTCACTAGAGCGAGGGCTTTTAACCCAATGTTGCAATGCTGCAATTTTGGGAACTAGCTCCTGTTAGGGATCTGCCAGGTACTTCATCTAGCTATACTCCTGGGATTAATCAATCCACACCTGAGGCCAGACCTGTTCGACTGACACCATCTCCCACCAACCAGGCTGGCAGGCTCAGGAGTGGGAGAGCCTATCGCGGCCTGGTCTCTCGGAGTTAGCTCCGCCCCCTGCCCTTTATTACCTGCCCTGTGCTCTCCCTCAGTGCTTGTAATTCTTTTGGATTCCTGGCCCCACTGCTGCTTGCTCCAGCCTGCTTCTGCCGTGCTTCTGCCTTGCTGCAGTTCTGCTTGACCTGCTTTGCTTGCCCTGGCTTGCTCCTGTCTACGCTATTGAAAAGGTATCTTCACCTAAACGGGGAGGTAATTTGAAGCATAAAATTCTGGGAAGGGAAGCCTTTTGGATTTTCCGCCTTAATACGAGACACCCACATGGGTTAAATTTAAGGAAAGAACTTATGTTTCATTACTAACTTGTTCATACTAAGTTCGTTTGAAACACATTATAATATAACAATTTAAACAGAAAATTAGTTTTCAGTTAATAAACGGGCTTTGCCGTAATTATATAGATTATTCAATATGCATAATTAAAATAGATTAATTAATAATCCGCTGTATATAGGAAAATCATTTTTGTGCTCCCTCCTCCATCTATTCCCAGAAATATTTGCCTTCAATCAATACAACAGTGTAAAGTAATATTTTCCATTTTCTTGCCTGGTAGTTCATATTAGAATTTTTGTCACATTTACACTATATCATTTTACATTTTCATTCACTGTACGTCCCAGGAATTAATCTAATAGTATCACTGGTGTTCCAGTTTTCCAGTTTTTGTGTTATACATATATATATATACACAATTATTGTCTAAGTGTCCTAGGTGTACATATATTCAGCAGTCCATCATAAGCATTCAAACCAATGTTTGTCACTTTTTATCTATTTTAACTATTTTTTATTATTTTTTTTTTTTTTTTCATTCTGTATTATAAGCACCCTTTCACATTCATTTTCCTTCCTTCCGGTATATTTTTGACAAGCTGAGATGTGTTAACAGGAGCTATCTCTAGTGTAAAACCAGTAAATATCACTATTCATTAGGTATTTCTTTCCCCGGGACAGAAATTGATACTAAAAATACTGTGGGAATAAATATACAAAGTAACCATGTATTTAACGGGAGTTGATCGCGTTGTCATGTTCTCAGGCATTCGCGCGTCCCTGGTTACTTATTTGTCGGCAACTGACACGTATTGTAATTATTCATCTACCATTAAATGATTCTCAAGAGGTAGACTACTCCATTATATTCCCAGTTGTAGAAATTAATACTGGATAAATAGTAAATTCAGTCCAATCATATGGTTAGCGTTCCACTCGACTTGTGTGTTGAGCCGCAATCTATTTTCACGTGTCGGGAACCGGATATAGCTCCAACCTCAGCTGTCAAATCTTTCATTCTCAGCCATGACTAAGGACGAGGCTATCGTCTGAAACGCGTAGGCTACGCTTTCATTTTTCTTCTACCTATATCCACCCTACCCACTGGGGAATAAGACTCCCTGTTTTATGCTGTTTTTCCAATAAAATTGGAACTGGATTCCATTTTAACACATTTGTGCGCTGGATCTCAACTTCTTTCTTCCGTTACAATACTCAAGCACTGTTTGGTATTCCATGTGGTCTGAAGTAGGCCCAAACAGGAAACAAGATGGTTCCACACGATGCAACATTTGCCATCTTGGTTAAGGGCAAGTTTAAAGGGAATGTGTTGCCAGAAAAACATGTTTTTTTTAAAAAAATTAAACATTTAGTGTGTGGGTGATTAAACATTGTTCAAATTTTTTTTATTTTTTTGCACGAGTCCAGGAAATATTATAAATTATTTCTAATTTATAATACTACCCATTTTTGGTCACTAGATGGAGCTGTTCCCAAAATTGCAGCATTGCAACATTGGGTTAAAAGCCCTCGCTCTAGTGAGCTCTCAGCATTCCCCCCTCCTTTATCCTGGCTAGTGCCAGGATAAACGAGGGGTTTGAACGATGTAACCTCCTACACTGTGTGTCGCCATTTTTTGAGCTAACCCACAGTGTAGTAGGTTTACATACAGTAGTAAACACACACAAACACGAACATACATTGAAATCTCTTACCTGCTCCTGCCGCCGCGGCTCCCTCCGGCCCGTCCGCTCCGTTTGCTGCCGCTGGTGCAAGTGCACAAATCCGGAAGCCGCGACCGGAAGTAGTAATATTACTGTCCGGCCGCGACTTCCGGTCCACAGGAAAATGGCGCTGGACGGCGCCAATTTCGAATAGGACTGTGTGGGAGCGGCGCATGCGCAGTTCCCACACAGACGCCGTACACTGCAGTCAATGGGACGGGAGCCGTTCGCAGTCCCTATGGGACTGTGGCTGCCGTATTCCATGTCTGTATGTGTCGTTAATCGACACACACAGAAATGGAACAAAAAATGGCAGCCCCCATAGGGAAGAAAAAGTGTAAAAATAAGAAAAAGTAAAACACAAACACACAAATAAATATAAACGTTTTTAATAAAGCACTAACATCTTGAACATATGAAAATTTTTTTGGGTGATGACACTGTTCCTTTAAAGGAACAGTGTCATCACAAATTATTTTTTTATATGTTAAAGATGTTAGTGCTTTATTAAAAACGTTTATATTCATTTGTGTGTTTGTGTTTTACTTTTTCTTATTTTTACACTTTTTCTTCCCTATGGGGGCTGCCATTTTTTGTTCCATTTCTGTGTGTGTCGATTAACGACACACACAGACATGGAATACGGCAGCCACAGTCCCATAGGGACGACGAACGGCTCCCGTCCCATTGACTGCCGTGTACGGCGTCTGTGTGGGAACTGCGCATGCGCCGCTCCCACACAGTCCTATTCGAAATTGGCGCCGTCCGGCGCCATTTTCCTGTGGACCGGAAGTCGCGGCCGGACAGTAATATTACTACTTCCGGTCGCGGCTTCCGGACAAGTGCACATGGAACAGTGGCAGCAAAGGGAGCGGACGGGTCGGAGGGAGCCGCGGCGGCAGGAGCAGGTAAGAGATTTCAATGTATGTTAGTGTTTGTGTGTGTTTACTACTGTATGTTAACCTACTACACTGTGGGTTACCTCAAAAAATGGCGACACACAGTGTAGGAGGTTAAACCTTTCAAACCCCTCATTTATCCCGGCACTAGCCAGGATAAAGGAGGGGGGGATGCTGAGAGCTCACTAGAGCGAGGGCTTTTAACCCAATGTTGCAATGCTGCAATTTTGGGAACTAGCTCCTGTTAGGGATCTGCCAGGTACTTCATCTAGCTATACTCCTGGGATTAATCAATCCACACCTGAGGCCAGACCTGTTCGACTGACACCATCTCCCACCAACCAGGCTGGCAGGCTCAGGAGTGGGAGAGCCTATCGCGGCCTGGTCTCTCGGAGTTAGCTCCGCCCCCTGCCCTTTATTACCTGCCCTGTGCTCTCCCTCAGTGCTTGTAATTCTTTTGGATTCCTGGCCCCACTGCTGCTTGCTCCAGCCTGCTTCTGCCGTGCTTCTGCCTTGCTGCAGTTCTGCTTGACCTGCTTTGCTTGCCCTGGCTTGCTCCTGTCTCCGTGCCCGCTCGGGTGTACTCACTTCGTCCTGGTCCTGACTGTTCGTTCGCCGCCCCGTTTCCTCGTGGCGTTCCGTGGCTACTGCCCCTTCCCTTGCGTGTTCCCTGTTTGTCTTCCAGTGCACTTAGCCAGCGTAGGGACCGCCGCCCAGTTGTACCTCGTCGCCTAGGGCGGGTCGTTGCAAGTAGGCAGGGACAGGGCGGTGGGTAGATTAGGGCTCACTTTCCCTTCACCTCCTTCCTGCCATTACATAATTACAAGCCCTTACCTAGTCTACCCTTTCTCCTACGCTGACGCTATCATGGACCCCCTTGAGACCCTGACCCAACAGATGCAGGGCCTCTCCCTACAGGTCCAGGCCCTGGCCCAAAGGGTCAATCAGGGTGACGCTGCTTTAGTAGTACCCCTCACCTCACCTCTAGAACCCGACCTCAAGTTACCTGACCGGTTTTCAGGGGACCGTAAGACGTTTCTCTCCTTCCGGGAGAGTTGCAGACTGTATTTCCGCCTAAAGCCCCACTCCTCAGGTTCCGAGAACCAGCGGGTGGGTATCATCATATCCCGACTCCAGGAAGGGCCCCAAGAGTGGGCCTTCTCCTTGGCTCCTGACGCCCCTGAACTTTCCTCTGTTGATCGTTTTTTCTCTGCCCTCGGACTCATTTACGACGAGACTGACAGGACTGCTTTAGCCGAGAGTCAGCTGGTGACCTTACGTCAGGGTAGGAGACCGGTTGAGGAGTACTGTTCTGATTTTAGGAAGTGGTGCGTAGCTTCTCAGTGGAACGATCCGGCCCTAAGGTGCCAGTTTAGGTTAGGATTATCTGACGCCCTGAAGGATCTGCTGGTTAGCTACCCCTCGCCTGACTCCCTTGACCAGGTTATGGCCCTAGCAGTACGACTTGACCGACGTCTCAGGGAACGTCAGCTAGAACGCTTCAGTGTGCTCCCCTCTGACTTTTCTGCGATTCCCCCCGAGGTCCCGTCTCCTCGCCCCTCCACGGAGGACTCGGAGGTACCTATGCAACTCGGGGCCTCCATGTCCCCTCGACAACGTAGGGAGTTTCGCAGAATGAATGGTCTCTGCTTCTACTGTGGGGACGACAAGCATCTACTGAACACCTGTCCCAGGCGCAAGAATAAGAAGCCGGAAAACTTCCGCGCCTAAGTGATCATCGGGGAGGTCACTTGGGCGCACAGGTATTTCCCGTTAATGTGAAACGCAATAAAATTTTGCTTCCCTTTCAGGTCTCGTTTGCTGGCCGGTCTGCCACGGGCAGTGCTTTCGTGGATTCTGGCTCATCTGCTAATATCATGTCTGTGGAATTTGCTATGTCTCTAAAGATGCCTTGTATTGATTTACCTTATCCTATCCCTGTAGTAGGAATCGACTCAACCCCCCTTGCTAATGGTTATTTTACTCAGCATACCCCTGTTTTTGAACTCCTGGTTGGCTCCATGCATTTGGAGCAGTGCTCTGTACTGGTGATGCAGGGATTATCGTCTGATCTGGTTTTAGGCCTTCCCTGGTTGCAGTTGCATAATCCCACATTTGATTGGAATACTGGGGATCTCACCAAATGGGGTAATGAATGTCTTATGTCATGTTTTTCCGTTAACTCTATTTCTCCCCGGGAGGAGGTAAACACGCTTCCTGAGTTTGTTCAGGACTTCGCCGATGTGTTTTCTAAGGAGGCCTCCGAGGTGTTGCCCCCCCATAGAGATTACGATTGCGCTATCGATTTGGTGCCTGGTGCCAAGCTTCCTAAGGGTAGGATATTTAATCTTTCATGTCCTGAACGTGAAGCGATGAGGGTATATATCCAAGAATGCCTGGCCAAGGGTTTCATTCGCCCCTCGACTTCTCCTGTAGGTGCTGGCTTCTTCTTCGTGGGGAAGAAGGATGGTGGTCTTAGGCCGTGCATTGATTATCGTAACCTGAATAAGGTCACCGTAAGGAACCAGTACCCACTTCCTTTGATTCCGGATCTTTTTAATCAGGTTCAGGGAGCCCAGTGGTTTTCTAAGTTCGATCTACGGGGGGCATATAACCTTATCCGCATCAAAGAGGGGGATGAGTGGAAAACTGCGTTCAACACACCCGAGGGTCATTTCGAATACCTGGTCATGCCCTTTGGGTTGTGTAATGCCCCTGCTGTCTTCCAGAATTTTATTAATGAAATCCTGAGAGAGTACCTGGGTAATTTTCTTGTTGTGTACCTTGATGACATACTGGTGTTTTCCAAGGACTGGTCCTCCCACGTGGAGCATGTCAGGAAGGTGCTCCAGGTCCTTCGGGAGAATAATCTGTTTGCTAAGACTGAAAAATGTGTCTTTGGGGTACAGGAGATACCATTTTTAGGGCAAATCCTCACTCCTCATGAATTCCGCATGGACCCTGCCAAGGTTCAAGCTGTGGCGGAATGGGTCCAACCTGCCTCCCTTAAGGCGTTACAGTGTTTTTTAGGGTTCGCCAACTATTACAGGAGATTTATTGCCAACTTCTCGGTCGTCGCTAAGCCTCTTACGGACCTCACCCGCAAGGGTGCCGATGTCCTCCATTGGCCCCCTGAGGCCGTCCAGGCCTTTGAGACTCTCAAGAAGTGCTTTATCTCGGCCCCCGTGCTGATTCAGCCCAACCAAGAGGAGCCATTTATTGTGGAGGTTGACGCTTCCGAGGTGGGAGTGGGGGCCGTCTTGTCCCAGGGTACCAGCTCCCTCACCCATCTCCGCCCCTGTGCTTACTTCTCTAGGAAGTTTTCGCCCACGGAGAGTAACTATGATATTGGCAACCGCGAACTTCTAGCCATTAAATGGGCTTTTGAGGAGTGTCGGCACTTCCTGGAGGGGGCCAGACACCAGGTAACGGTCCTTACGGATCACAAGAATCTGGTTTTCCTAGAATCGGCCCGGAGGCTTAATCCTAGACAAGCTCGGTGGGCACTATTCTTTACCAGATTTAATTTCTTGGTTACCTATAGGGCTGGGTCGAAGAATATTAAGGCTGACGCTCTGTCACGTAGTTTCATGGCCAATCCTCCTTCCGAGAAGGATCCCGCTTGTATTTTACCCCCTGGTATAATCGTCTCTGCCACGGATTCTGATTTAGCTTCTGATATCGCGGCTGATCAGGGTGCAGCTCCCGGGAACGTCCCTGGGGACAAACTGTTTGTTCCCCTGCAATACCGGCTGAGGGTACTCAGGGAAAACCATGACTCCGCTCTATCTGGTCATCCTGGCATCTTGGGCACCAAACACCTCATTACCAGAAACTATTGGTGGCCTGGGTTGCCTAAAGATGTTAGGGCTTACGTCGCCGCTTGTGAGGTTTGCGCTAGGTCCAAAACCCCTAGGTCCCGACCTGCGGGCCTACTACGTTCCTTGCCCATTCCCCAGAGACCTTGGACCCATATCTCCATGGATTTTATCACCGATTTGCCTCCATCTCAGGGCAAGTCGGTGGTGTGGGTGGTAGTCGACCGCTTCAGCAAGATGTGCCACTTTGTGCCCCTTAAGAAGCTACCTAACGCCAAGACGTTAGCTTCTTTGTTTGTGAAACACATCCTGCGTCTCCATGGGGCCCCAGTCAATATCGTTTCTGACAGAGGGGTACAATTTGTTTCCTTATTTTGGAGAGCTTTTTGTAAAAAATTGGAGATTGATCTGTCCTTCTCCTCCGCCTTCCATCCCGAAACTAATGGCCAAACGGAAAGGACCAACCAATCCCTGGAACAATATTTAAGGTGTTTCATCTCTGACTGTCAATTCGATTGGGTCTCATTCCTTCCCCTTGCTGAATTTTCCCTGAATAACCGGGTCAGTAACTCGTCAGGGGTCTCCCCGTTTTTCTGTAATTTCGGGTTTAACCCAAGGTTCTCCTCCGTCTCCCCTGGTTGTTCCAATAATCCTGAGGTAGAGGAGGTTCATCGGGAACTGTGCACTGTCTGGGCCCAGGTTCAGAAGAACCTAGAGGCGTCCCAGAGCGCACAAAAGATTCAGGCGGATAGTAGACGTTCTGCTAACCCCCGGTTTGTCGTCGGGGATTTGGTCTGGCTGTCGTCCAGGAACTTGCGCCTTAAGGTCCCGTCCAGGAAGTTTGCTCCCCGATTCATTGGACCTTATAAGATCATTGAAGTCCTCAACCCTGTATCCTTCCGTCTGGAGCTCCCCCCATCCTTTCGCATACATGACGTCTTCCATGCCTCCCTCTTTAAACGCTGCTCCCCGTCCTGGTCCCCCTCGAGGATACCTCCTGTTCCCGTTCTCACCCCTGAGGGGGTGGAATTCGAGGTGGCCAAGATTATGGACAGTAGGATGGTCCAGGGCTCCCTCCAGTACCTGGTCCATTGGAAAGGATACGGGCCGGAGGAGAGGACTTGGGTACCTGCCCGTGATGTTCACGCTGGGGTATTGATCAGGAGGTTCCACCTCCTCTTCCCCACTAAACCGGGTCCCCTTAGTAAGGGTCCGGTGGCCCCTCATAAAAGGGGGAGTACTGTTAGGGATCTGCCAGGTACTTCATCTAGCTATACTCCTGGGATTAATCAATCCACACCTGAGGCCAGACCTGTTCGACTGACACCATCTCCCACCAACCAGGCTGGCAGGCTCAGGAGTGGGAGAGCCTATCGCGGCCTGGTCTCTCGGAGTTAGCTCCGCCCCCTGCCCTTTATTACCTGCCCTGTGCTCTCCCTCAGTGCTTGTAATTCTTTTGGATTCCTGGCCCCACTGCTGCTTGCTCCAGCCTGCTTCTGCCGTGCTTCTGCCTTGCTGCAGTTCTGCTTGACCTGCTTTGCTTGCCCTGGCTTGCTCCTGTCTCCGTGCCCGCTCGGGTGTACTCACTTCGTCCTGGTCCTGACTGTTCGTTCGCCGCCCCGTTTCCTCGTGGCGTTCCGTGGCTACTGCCCCTTCCCTTGCGTGTTCCCTGTTTGTCTTCCAGTGCACTTAGCCAGCGTAGGGACCGCCGCCCAGTTGTACCTCGTCGCCTAGGGCGGGTCGTTGCAAGTAGGCAGGGACAGGGCGGTGGGTAGATTAGGGCTCACTTTCCCTTCACCTCCTTCCTGCCATTACAGCTCCATCTAGTGACCAAAAATGGGTAGTATTATAAATTAGAAAAAATTTATAATATTTCCTGACTCGCGAAAAAAATAAAAAAAATTTGAACAATGTTTAATCACCCACACACTAAATGTTTAATTTTTAAAAAAAAAACATGTTTTTCTGGCGACACATTCCCTTTAAGGGCAAAACAGCAGCCTCCAGTGGTAAGGAGTAAAAGTGCAGCACAATTCTTCAAAGTGTAAAACAGCGGCCACTAGTGGTAATTTTGCAGTACAACAACAGAATCCTGACATTACTCCCTCCTTTCGACAGCGGCCTCAGGACGATGTTTGACTTGGTTTATCTGGATATCTTTGGTGAAATTCCCTAACCAGTCGAGGAACATTGAGATTGCCTATGGGTTCCCACGAATTATCCTCAGGGCCATATCCTTGCCATCTTATTAGATATTGCAACCGATTTCTGAATATCCTGGAGTCCAGGATGTTTTCAACAGTATAATGTTCTTGTCCATCAACTTCGATAGGATCAGGGTGAGGCAGGTGGCGTCCTGGAAATGGATTTGGAACAACAGGTTTCAGTAGGGATACATGGAACACTGGATGTATTCTCATTGGTCTGGGAAGTTTGAGACGAAAAGCCACTGAGTTTACTTGTCCAATAATCTTGAAAGGACCAATACATTTTTGGCCCAATTTTGCTGAAGGTAAGTGAAGTTTCAGATTCTTGGTGGAAAGCCATACTTCATCTCCCACTTTGAAGGTTGGAGAAGGTCTACGAGATTTATCTGTTGTTTCCTTATATTTCTCCTGGGCAATTAATAATGTAATTTTTAGCATTTCCAGATTCTGTTGAAGTGATTGTATTCTGTCAGTCACTGCAGGAATAAAAGTTTCTCTGGGAAGATTAGGAAGAATACTGGGATGGTAACCCAAATTTGCAAAAAACGGTGTTTGTTTAGTGGAGGCATTCTGAGAATTATTGTAGGAGAACTCCGCCATTGGAAGCAAATCGACCCAGTCATCCTGTAAATGGCAGATGTAGCATCGGAGATACTGTTCTAACGTTTGATTTGTGCGCTCAGTCTGACCATTAGACTGGGGATGAAAAGCAGAAGACAAACTGACATTTATGTCGAGTGCTGTGCAAAAACTCCGCCAGAATCTTGATGTGAATTGTACTCCGCAATCCGAAACCACTTCATCTGGTATTCCATGAAGACTAAACACATTCTGAATTATAAGATCAGCAGCCTCTTTAGCAGAAGGTAGTACAGGGCAAGGAATAAAATGGGCTGCTTTAGTGAGCCGATCAACCACTACTAAGATGGAATTCTTCCCTTTGGAGACTGGTAAGTCGACAATAAAGTCCATAGAGATAGATCCCCAAGGACGAGATGGAATTGACAGAGGCTGCAATAATCCCATGGGTGAGGTACGAGGAGTTTTGTACATGGCGCAGGTGTTGCAAGAAGAAACATATTTCTTCACATCTTTTTGATAATTGGGCCACCAAAAGAAGCGGGAAAGAAATTCTTGTGTTTTCTGAATCCCCTTGTGACCTGCTAGTTTAGAGTCATGCATTAATTTTAGCACGTTTAATCTTACAGTTTCTGGAACGTAAATGCAGTGCTTGTTAGTCCATACTTGATTTTTGAAAGTTAGGGACACTTCATCTGGTGGGTGCAAAAGAATTGGGTCGGTCTCATAGGCTTCCTTTATCTCATCAAGCAAGTCCTTGCTATGGATCACCCCCAGGAAATTGGACTCGGAAAGAATAGTTGTTGGTGGTACTGTCGAGGAGGAGTCATTGGAGAACAACCTAGATAAGGCATCGGCCTTACCATTTCGGGAACCAGGCCTGTAAGAGATCACAAAGTTGAAACGATTTAGAAACAGACTCCACCGGGCTTGGCGGGGAGACAAACATTTGGCAGATATAACAAATTCAAGGTTACGATGATCAGTTAGAACCACTATTTGTTGAGCTGTGCCTTCTAAATGATGTCTCCATTCTTTGAAAGCAGCAATGATTGCTAGGAGTTACTTGTTCCCCACGTCATAATTCTTTTCAGCAGAAGTCAAACTTCGAGAAAAGTAAGCACAAGGGTGCAGCAAATCTTTCTCTCCAGTTCTCTGTGATAGAATAGCCCCTATTGCACAGTCTGAAGCATCCACTTCAACAATAAACGCTTTTTCAGGGTTAGGATGAACCAGTATAGGGGCTGTTGTGAATTTTGTTTTCAGATTGAAAAAAGCATCTTGTGTCTGAGGAGACCACACAAAAGGTATCCCTTTCTTTGTTAATTGGGTAATTGGTGTAATAATGCCCGAAAAATTCTTGATAAAACGTCTGTAGAAATTAGCAAATCCTACAAATCGTTGGACCTCTTTCACATTTTTTGGAGTTGGCCAGTCTCTAATTGCTTGAATCTTGCTAGAATCCATGTGTAACCCTAGGGGAGAAAAGATATAACCCAAGAACTGTATTTCCGTTTGATGGAATTCACATTTCTCCAACTTGATATAGAGTTGATATGCTTCCAGACGCTCCAACACCATTCTCACATGATTCTGATGTTCTTCTGCAGAATTAGAAAAGATTAATATGTCATCCAGATAGATGACTACGAACTGATCTAACAAGTCCTTGAAGATATCGTTAATAAAATGCTGAAAGGTTGCAGGAGCATTGCAAAGTCCAAAAGATATGACTAGATATTCATAATGTCCATAACGTGATCTAAACGCTGTTTTCCATTCATCACCTGGTCTAATGCGAACCAAATTATATGCACCTCGAAGATCCAATTTGGTGAATATTTTAGCTTGACGAACTCTATCCAGCAACTCCGGAATCAATGGCAGAGGGTAACGGTTTTTAATTGTGACTTTGTTTAATTCTCTATAGTCAACGCAAGGTCTCAAAGAGCCGTCTTTCTTTTTAACAAAAAATATAGGTGCACCTGCTGGCGATGAAGATGGACGAATAAAACTTTTAGCTAAATTTTCATATATGTATTCTTTAAGAGCCTTCAGTTCCGGCTCTGCTAATGGGTAGATGCATCCAAAAGGTATAGCTGCTCCAGGCAACAGTTCAATCGGACAATCGTAAGGTCGATGTGGAGGAAGTTTATTAGCATTCTCTTTGTCACATATATCAGTAAATTCGTCATATAGAGGAGGTAATTTAGGAGATACTTCAAGCTCCCCTTCAATCTTTTCGTGAGATTGTTCTGGTAAAGACTCTGAGGAGGGGACCTCCGATGGAAAAGACACTTCTTTGGTTTCCCAGTCAATTGTAGGGTTCTGAGCCTGCAGCCATGGTAGTCCAAAAATAATTGGAAAATGTGGGGATGAAATTAATAGGAAAGATAGAACCTCATGGTGATTAGGTCTCATAATTATCTCCAATGGTTCAGTCTCTTGATCAACTGGACCTGAGTTCAGGGGGGATCCATCTACAGTTTCCATAAGAATGGGTGACAGTCTCTCTTGAAATTTTACACCATGTTTATTAGCAAAAGAAATGTCCATAAAGTTCCCATTTGCTCCAGAGTCCACCATGGCAGAGGCGGATATCCATTGAGAATCAATTCTAAACTTGATGGGAATAAAGCAGTGAGTGTCTTTGTGTTTTTTTTAATATTGGGTGCTGTGCAGGAGACTGAATGAATGAGTGCATGCACTGGTGGCCTTTGTTCAGAAGAAACAGATTCTACATCAGAGAAGTCATGATCTGCTACTACCGCCACCATCTTGCGTTGACGACATGGACAATTGATAAGGAAGTGATCAGTTTTACCACAATAGAAGCATTGATTTTCTCAAAACCTTCGTTCTCTTCTGTCGGCACTTTCACGCTTTTGTATACTGTCAATTTGCATAGGTTCAGCTTGGTGTTCTTGGTAATTCTTTGTTTCAGAGTCTCTAGGAGTGGAAGCTGGAGCAGACGAGTAATAGTTATTATTACGGGACCAGGTAGAACCCCATTTTTCTTGTCGACGCTCTGACAGCCGAGTGTCTATTCGAATACAATGGTGTACAAAATCATCAAACTCTGTGGGAGCTTCAGCCCGTGCTAACTCGTCCTTAAGTGCACTAGATAGTCCTTTTTTAAAGAATGTTAATTTTGCAGCATTATTCCACTAAGTATCCATCACCCACTGTCTGAAATCTGTGGCATATTCGGCAACAGAGCGTCTGCCCTGACGTAGAGCCATCAACGCTGCTTCTGCTGTAGTACACCGGTTAGGATCATCAAATACTTGGCTCATGGCTGCTAGGAAGGCATCCAAGTCATCAAGCCGAGCATCGTTGGTTTCAATAAGAGGGCTTGCCCAGGCTACAGCCTTATGTGTCAGAAGCATAATAATACACAGCACCTTTGAATTATCAGTAGGGAAGTGAGCAGGATGTGCACCAAAATATAACTTGCATTGGTTTATAAATCCACGGTATTTGTCACGATCCCCACCAAACCTGAATGGTGGAAGCGGCAGGGTAGATGAAGAGGCTGGTGTCACAACTCGATTCTGAAGTTCCCGGATCAGCTCTGCTTGCTGAGCCACCATGCCTTGTAAACCCTGTGTAGCTTGTCCATAAACTTGAACATCATGGGTTGTTTGATTTTCAAACGCCAAATATTTAGTCTTTAAAGTTTGCATGTCAGCAAAGATGTTAGTAAGCAAACAGTTCATATTGTTCACACGAACCTCCAAACTTGCTTCTCTGGCGGATTCCATGGAAAATGGCTTGAGTATCCTGTTACGATACTGGCGAACACTGCTGGAATCCTATGGTCAGAAGTAGCGAGCGGAGCACAGTGCAGAACCCGGTGAGACGTCCCCAGGAACAGTGCTTGGAGGGTGGAACACGAGTAGTAGTAAATAGCAAGGAAGTAGGAACAGTCTGGCAAAGACAGTTCTCAGGAGCAGGAGACTGGAACAAGTCACAATACTCAAGCACTGTTTGGTATTCCATGTGGTCTGAAGTAGGCCCAAACAGGAAACAAGATGGTTCCACACGATGCAACATTTGCCATCTTGGTTAAGGGCAAGTTTAAGGGCAAAACAGCAGCCTCCAGTGGTAAGGAGTAAAAGTGCAGCACAATTCTTCAAAGTGTAAAACAGCGGCCACTAGTGGTAATTTTACAGTACAACAACAGAATCCTGACAACATCTGAGTGGAAAACTGCAGAAATGGGTTGAGGCCGGGAGAAGTTATCATAGAGGTCTGGACTCAATAGAGAAGAAAAGAGAAAAAGAACAACAACTTAATATAAATGTTTATTCTGCCTCCAACCAGTAATGTAGTCACTGTATGATCTGCAGCAAGGTGATGGGTGGTATGATTATTATTATTATTATTATTATTATTTTTTTTAATGTGAGGCTGCTAGTGATGTAGAACAGCCTAGGGAGGCGGGGGGGTTCAATTTTCACCTCAGGCAGAAAAAAATCTAGAATCGGCACTGTTTGGGGACACATGTCATTTGCTGGTGTTGGTCCACTGTGTTATATCAAGTCCAGAGTCAACGCAGCCGTCTACCAGGAAATTTTGCAATACTTCATGCTTCCCTCTGCTGACAAGCTTTATGGAGATGCTGATTTAATTTTCCAGAAGGACTTGGCACCTGCTCACACTGCCAAAAGTAGGACACAGCCGACACTCTCGTTCTATGGAGCAGGCTCAGCCCATGAGCCCGCTCCATACTCCACCACCCGATGTGCGCCGTATATATTGCGGATTTCTGGAAAAGGGTTAAGGGATGATCTAATTACAATGTACAAATATATAATTGGACAGTACAGAGATCTTTCTAATGATCTTTTTACACCTAGGCCTGTAACAAGGACAAGGGGGCATCCTCTATGTCTAGAGGACAAAAGGTTTCACCATCAACACAGACAGGGATACTATGGAACTCTTAGCCACAGGATGTTTTGATGTTTGATTCTTTGAACAAGTTCAAGAAGGGCCTTGATGCCTTTCTTGAAAAATATTATATTAAGAGTTATGAGTACTAGATTCTGGAGATGGGATGTTGATCCAGGGATTAATTCAGATTGCCATATTTGCAGTCAGGGAGGGATTTTTTTCCCTAATGAGGAAATTGGCATCCACCTCATGGGAGTTTTTGCCTTCCTCTGGATCAACATGGTCGGATTACAGTTTTCACTTGATGGACCTGTGTCTTTTTTCAACCTTATCAAATATGTAACTATGTCTCAACAGTTCATTAAATTGAGTAGTGTGGTGAGGGGTTTGGTAAGAAAGTGGTCATCGGGAATACTACTTGCCTTAAACTCTCTCAATCTTATTTTAACCTCTGTAATCGGGTCAACACGTATCAAGAGTGTAAGGGGGTTTTTGTGGCCAGTGAGAAATAGGCAGGCGAAAAAGTACATATACCGATATTAATAGATTTTTTATTAAAGGAGTGTAGTTTTAAAAAAATAAATAAAAATGGGGGGTGCAAGTACGGTCTGCAGTATGGTCATGAAGAACTTTAGAATGCTATCTGTGAGAAGTAATTCCAGAAGAGGCTGTTGAAGGCATTCTGGGTAGGACTGGGAAAGGCTGTGATCATGGCCTCAAGTTAGGCAACAATTACTAAAAGGATTATAAGCAGTATTGGGAATGGAAGAGACTGTTTCCTAAAAACTTAATTCATTTGTTGCTAATACAGTTCTTATGCTAAGAGTTTATCTGGTCAGTTAGCCTATTCATACTATTTGGATTGAATACAGCGAAATGTTATGTTGCATGGAGTCGACCAACTTCTGCCAACTCTGAGCAGGTATTCCAGTCCAGGACGATTGGACTACATTAAATAGTTCTTCTGCATTTTTGGGTTTTGCCTCAAACCTAATTTTTTATTTCACCCCACAAGTTCTCTATGGGATCAGGGGATTGGGCTGGCCACTCATTACCTCAATTCTGTTTGTCTGTAACCAAGATGTTGTTCGCTTACTGGTGTGTTTTGGGTCATTGTCATTTTTAAAACACCCATTTCAAGGGCATTTCTTCTTCAGCATAGGGTAACATAATTTGTAACCTTTTTTTCCTTTGCAGTTTCCTGAGTAGCTGAGTAAGGGGGAGGGCTTAGCTGCTACCAGGTGGTATAAATCAGGCCTCACTACTCTGTAGAGCCTGCTCTGTGCCTTGAATAGCAAGTGGTTTGTATATTAAGTGGAGTTCCAAAAACCGGATTGATTTACTGTGTTGTGTGTGACAAAGTGGGGGGCCATTGTATGTGATATATGTATTGATTGCTTGCTTGCTACAAAGTTTGCAAAAGTGACATAATTTGTAACCTTTTTTTCCTTTGCAGTTTCCTGAGTAGCTGAGTAAGGGGGAGGGCTTAGCTGCTACCAGGTGGTATAAATCAGGCCTCACTACTCTGTAGAGCCTGCTCTGTGCCTTGAATAGCAAGTGGTTTGTATATTAAGTGGAGTTCCAAAAACCGGATTGATTTACTGTGTTGTGTGTGACAAAGTGGGGGGCCATTGTATGTGATATATGTATTGATTGCTTGCTTGCTACAAAGTTTGCAAAAGTGACATAATTTGTAACCTTTTTTTCCTTTGCAGTTTCCTGAGTAGCTGAGTAAGGGGGAGGGCTTAGCTGCTACCAGGTGGTATAAATCAGGCCTCACTACTCTGTAGAGCCTGCTCTGTGCCTTGAATAGCAAGTGGTTTGTATATTAAGCGGAGTTCCAAAAACCGGAGTTGAAAAGAGGAGTTAAAGCCCAAGTAAGTGCTCTTCTACTTCTTTATCTTTTTGGTTAACACCTGTTCGCTGTTTTTTTTGTAACTGGGATAATGGACAGCAAGATTGGAGGTTTTCTTCAGTGCACAGTTTGCCATATGTATGCACGACTGGAGCCGAAGTTCCAGGGTGAATATCTCTGTGGCAGATGTGAGCATGTTGTTCACCTGGAAGCTCGTATTAGAGATCTGGAGGAGCAGAATGCAACACTGAGGAGGATAGACAATTTTGAACGGAGCTTGCTGCTCACAGAGCATGCAGTTAGTGGGTTACAACTGGAGGGTAAAGACATGGGTGAGCAGGATCAGGTAAGTAGCTGGGTTAATGTAGTTAGGGGCAGTAGAAAGGGGTCAAAGACAAGGAAGGCCGATCCGGTTTCTGACATTCCAGGCAAAATTGCCAAGTTGGGTGATGATGCGAGGGTGTCAGTCTCAGAAATGGCAGCCCTAGTGGATACTGATCTCCCTAACAGCCGGGAGAACAGCCCAGCTAGTAGTCGGCGGGATGGTAATGCAGGTAAGCCAAGACAATTGATAGTCGTAGGGGATTCTATAATCAGGAAGACGGATAGAATTATTTGTCGCCAAGACCACCTCAACCGAATGGTTTGCTGTCTCCCTGGTGCCAGGGTTCGGCATGTGGTGGAACGGGTGGACAAATTGCTGGGAGGGGCTGGTGATGATCCAGCTGTCGTGGTCCATGTCGGTACCAACGACAGAATAAATGGTAGGTGGAGGAGCCTTAAGAATAATTTTAAAGAACTAGGCTACAAGCTGAAGGGAAGGACCTCCAAGGTTGTATTCTCAGGAATACTGCCTGTGCCATGCGCATCACAGGAAAGACAGCGGGAGCTTAGGGAGTTAAATGCATGGCTGAAGTCTTGGTGTAGAGGAGAAGGATTTGGGTTCCTAGAGCACTGGGCTGACTTTTCATTGGGGTACAAACTGTATTCTGCAGATGATTTGCACCTAAATGGAAGGGGGTCCGCTGTGCTGGGGGAGAGAATTCTAGCTGGGGTGGCGGAGTATTTAAACTAGGGCTGAGGAGGGAGGTCAATGTAGAAAAAAAAGGGGTAGCCAGGTTAGAGAGGGGTCAGACTATATTGGTGGGGGGAGAAACAGAATGTGGGGAGAGGACTAGACAACAGGATAAGGAGATCCTTTCGTTACAAAACATCAGTGTAAATAAAAAGGACCGATTAATGTCAAATCACATTTCTGATAATAAAAGTGAAAAACTGACAGGCAAGTTAAAGTGTATGTTCACAAATGCCAGAAGTCTAGCAAGTAAAATGGGGGAGCTGGAGGCCTTGATACTGGAAGAAAATATAGATATAGTTGGTGTTGCTGAAACATGGCTGGACTCTTCACATGACTGGGCTGTAAATCTACAGGGTTTTACACTTTTTCGTAAAGACAGGACAAATAGGAAAGGTGGTGGTGTATGTCTGTATGTGAGAAGTGATATGAAGGCGAGTGTGAAAGAGACAATAGTGGGTGAAGACTGTGAGGAGGTTGAAACCTTGTGGGTGGAACTAGAAAGGGAGGTAAACACTGAAAAAAAAACTTTTGGTGTAATCTATAGACCCCCCAATATAACTGAGGAGATGGAAGTTCAGCTATATAAACAGATGGAGCGGGCTGCACAGGCGGGTACTGTAGTGATAATGGGAGATTTTAATTTCCGGGATATTAATTGGTGTCATGGTTCGGCTTCAACTGCAAAGGGGAGACATTTCCTCAACCTGTTGCAGGAAAATTTTATGGGCCAGTTTGTGGAAGACCCGACTAGAGGTGAAGCTCTGTTGGATCTGGTCATTTCTAATAATGCAGATCTTGTTGGGAATGTCAATGTTCGTGAAAACCTCGGTAACAGTGATCACAATATAGTTACATTTTACCTATACTGTAAAAAACAAACGCAGGCTGGGAGGGCAAAAACATTTAATTTTAAGAAAGCCAATTTCCCCAGGATGAGGGCTGCAATTCAGGATATGGACTGGGAAGAACTAATGTCAAATAATGGAACAAATGATAAATGGGAGATTTTCAAATCTACTTTGAGTTATTATAGTGCAAAATTTATTCCTACAGGTAATAAGTATAAACGACTCAAATTAAACCCCACATGGCTTACACCTTCTGTGAAAGGGGCAATACATGACAAAAAAAGGGCATTTAAAAAATACAAATCTGAGGGTACAGCTGTAGCCTTTGTAAAATATAAAGAGCTTAATAAAATCTGTAAAAATGTAATAAAATTAGCAAAAATACAAAATGAAAGGCAGGTGGCCAAGGATAGTAAAACAAATCCTAAAAAATTCTTCAAGCATATAAATGCAAAAAAGCCAAGGTCTGAACATGTAGGACCCCTAGATAATGGTAATGGGGAGTTGATCACAGGGGATCAAGAGAAGGCAGAGTTACTAAATGGGTTCTTTAGCTCTGTATATACAACTGAAGAAAGAGCAGCTGATGTAGCCGGTGCCAGTGCTGTTAATATATCGGCTGATATACTGAATTGGATGAATGTAGAGATGGTCCAAGCTAAATTAAATAAAATAAATGTGCACAAGGCCCCGGGACCAGATGGGTTACACCCTAGAATTCTTAAAGAGCTTAGTTCAGTTATTTCTGTCCCCCTTTTCATAATATTCAGAGAATCTCTAGTGACTGGTATAGTGCCAAGGGACTGGCGCAGGGCAAATGTGGTGCCTATTTTCAAAAAGGGCTCTAGGTCTTCCCCGGGTAATTATAGACCAGTAAGCCTAACATCCATCGTGGGGAAAATGTTTGAGGGGCTATTGAGGGACTATATACAGGATTATGTGACAATAAATAGCATTATAAGTGACAGCCAGCATGGTTTTACTAAGGACAGAAGTTGTCAAACTAACCTAATCTGTTTTTATGAAGAGGTAAGCAGAAGTCTAGACAGAGGGGCCGCTGTGGATTTAGTGTTTTTGGACTTTGCAAAGGCATTTGACACTGTCCCCCATAGACGCCTAATGGGTAAATTACGGACTATAGGTTTAGAAAATATAGTTTGTAATTGGATTGAGAATTGGCTCAAGGACCGTATCCAGAGAGTTGTGGTCAATGATTCCTTCTCTGAATGGTCACCGGTTATAAGTGGTGTACCCCAGGGTTCAGTGCTGGGACCACTATTATTCAACTTATTTATTAATGATATAGAGGATGGGATTAATAGCACTATTTCTATTTTTGCAGATGACACCAAGCTATGTAATATAGTTCAGACTATGGAAGATGTTCATGAATTACAGGCAGATTTAAACAAACTAAGTGTTTGGGCGTCCACTTGGCAGATGAAGTTTAATGTAGATAAATGTAAAGTTATGCATCTGGGTACCAACAACCTGCATGCATCATATGTCCTAGGGGGAGCTACACTGGCGGATTCACTTGTTGAGAAGGATCTGGGTGTTCTTGTAAATCATAAACTCAATAACAGCATGCAGTGTCAATCAGCTGCTTCAAAGGCCAGCAAGATATTGTCGTGTATTAAAAGAGGCATGGACTCGCGGGACAGAGATGTAATATTGCCACTTTACAAAGCATTAGTGAGGCCCCATCTAGAATATGCAGTTCAGTTCTGGGCTCCAGTTCATAGAAAGGATGCCCTGGAGTTGGAAAAAATACAAAGAAGAGCAACGAAGCTAATAAGGGGCATGGAGAATTTAAGTTATGAGAAAAGATTGAAAGAATTAAACCTATTTAGCCTTGAAAAAAGACGACTAAGGGGGGACATGATTAACTTATATAAATATATTAATGGCACATACAAAAAATATGGTGATATCCTGTTCCTTGTAAAACCCCCTCAAAAAACAAGGGGGCACTCCCTCCGTCTGGAGAAAAAAAGGTTCAAGCTGCAGAGGCGACAAGGCTTCTTTACAGTAAGAACGGTGAATTTATGGAATAGCCTACCGCAGGAGCTGGTCACAGCAGGGACAGTAGATGGCTTTAAAAAAGGGTTAGATAATTTCCTAGAACAAAAAAATATTAGCTCCTATGTGTAGAAATTTTTCCTTCCCTTTTCCCTTCCCTTGGTTGGACTTGATGGACATGTGTCTTTTTTCAGCCGTACTAACTATGTAACTATGTAACTATGTAACATAATCTCCACAAATATTTGAAAATATTCAAACTGATTCATGATCACTTGTATGCGATAAATAGGCCCAACACTATGGTATGAGAAACATCCCCATATCATGATTTTTGCACCATCATGCTTTACTGTCTTCACAGTGTACTGTGGCTTGCATTCAGTGCTCGGGGGTCGTCTGACATACTGTCTGCAGCCACTAGACCCCAAAAAAAAAACAATTTTGCTTTCATCAATCCACAAAATATTGCACCATTTCTCTTTGGGCCAGTCAATGTGTTCCGTGGCAAATTTTGACCTATTCAGGACACGTCTTTTTCAACAACGGGAATTAGCAGGGAGTTCTTGCTGGTAATTTGGCTTCACTTAATTGTCTTCTGATTGTAGCAGTACTCACTGGTAACAGTAGTTCCCCGCTTCCTCCCGAATTGGTTACCACTTTTAATCAAAGTAAGTGTTTCATCCGAACAATGTCTGGAACGACCCATTTTCTCCAGTATTTCAGAAGGAAATGCACTATTGCTAACATGTGCAACATTTAGGGCCAAAATTGACACCTGTCATTCCACAGAATGAATGACTTCACCAGTTTAACTCATCACTGCTATAATTTTTTTAAAATAAATTTAGATTTTTATTTGAATTTAAGCAAAATACAAATACACAAAACACAAAGAACAGTGTCAGACTGAACCAACAGTGGTCGGAAACAATTACAATTGTCAATTACAATTAGCCATATTCGTGCTAGGAGCACCATTTTCAAAAACTAAATACATCAGCAGAAACATGACCTGGTAATTATAAACGGTTGAAAAAAGGAACCTTATGCTGATCCAGGCTAGGACAAGCAAGACATTTAGGAAGATGCGGGGAAGGAAGAGAAAAAAAAAACGGGGGAGAATATTCTTTATCCCCTTACGACAATTTGGGAATACAGTACGCTATCAGGTGTCAGCAGGGACTTATAGGTATCCGAGGACTGAAACTGGATCCAAGGGGACCATATTGTGAAGAAGGTTTCCTCAGCGATGCAGTGAGCTCCTCCATCCTCATGATATCGTCCACTCTATGTAACAATTGCACAATGGTCTGGCAGCGTTTTCTTTTCTATAGGACAGGAACACAGGCTCGGCCAGCATTGACCAAATGGCGGAGGATAGATCGAGCTTGCTAACGATGAGGAAGATCATTGATATGTAAGAGAAAGAGAGATGGGCAACTGTCTAAGGATATACCGGTAACCTGGCAACAGAGTCTATGAACCCAGTGATCACAATATAGTTACATTTTACCTATACTGTAAAAAACAAACGCAGGCTGGGAGGGCAAAAACATTTAATTTTAAGAAGGCCAATTTCCCCAGGATGAGGGCTGCAATTCAGGATATAGACTGGGAAGAACTAATGTCAAATAATTGGACAAATGATAAATGGGAGATTTTCAAATCTACTTTGGGTAATTATAGCGCAAAATTTATTTCTATAGGTAACAAGTATAAACGACTAAAATTAAATCCCACATGGCTTACACCTTCTGTGAAAGGGGCAATACATGACAAAAAAAGGGCATTTAAAAAATACAAATCTGAGGGTACATCTGCAGCCTTTGTAAAATATAAAGAGCTTAATAAAATCTGTAAAAATTTAATAAAATTAGCAAAAATACAAAATGAAAGGCAGGTGGCCAAGGATAGTAAAACAAATCCCAAAAAATTCTTCAAGTATATAAATGCTAAAAAGTCAAGGTCTGAACATGTAGGACCCCTAGATAGTGGTAATGGGGAGTTGGTCACAGGGGATCAAGAGAAGGCAGAGTTACTAAATGGATTCTTTAGCTCTGTATATACAACTGAAGAAAGAGCAGCTGATGTAGCCGGTGCCAGTGCTGTTAATATATCAGTTTATATACTGTATTGGATAAATGTAGATATGGTTCAAGCTAAATAAAATAAAATAAATGTGCACAAGGCCCCGGGACCAGATGGGTTACACCCTAGAATTATTAAAGAGCTTAGTTCAGTTATTTCTGTCCCCCTTTTCATAATATTCAGAGAATCTCTCATGACTGGTATAGTGCCAAGGGACTGGCGCAGGGCAAATGTGGTGACTATTTTCAAAAAGGGCTCTACGTCTTCCCCGGGTAATTATAGACCAGTAAGCTTAACATCCATTGTGGGGAAAATGTTTGAGGGGCTATTGAGGGACTATATACAGGATTATGTGACAAAAAATAGTATTATAAGTAACAGCCAGCATGGTTTTACTAAGGACAGAAGTTGTCAAACTACCCTAATCTGTTTTTATGAAGAGGTGAGCAGAAGCCTAGACAGAGGGGCCGCTGTGGATATAGTGTTTTTGGACTTTGCAAAGGCATTTGACACTGTCCCCCATAGACGCCTAATGGGTAAATTAAGGACTATAGGTTTAGAAAATATAGTTTGTAATTGGATTGAGAATTGGCTCAACGACCGTATCCAGAGAGTTGTGGTCAATGATTCCTACTCTGAATGGTCCCCGGTAATAAGTGTTGTACCCCAGGATTCAGTGCTGGGACCACTATTATTCAACATATTTATTAATGATATAGAGGATGGGATTAATAGCACTATTTCTATTTTTGCAGATGACACCAAGCTATGTAATATAGTTCAGTCTATGGAAGATGTTTGTGAATTGCAAGCAGATTTAAATAAACTAAGTGTTTGGGCATCCAGTTGGCAAATTAAGTTTAATGTAGATAAATGTAAAGTTATGCATCTGGGTACCAACAACCTGCATGCATCATATGTCCTAGGGGGAGCTACACTGGCGGATTCACTTGTTGAGAAGGATCTGGGTGTACTTGTAAATCATAAACTAAATAACAGCATGCAGTGTCAATCAGCTGCTTCAAAGGCCAGCAGGATATTGTCGTGTATTAAAAGAGGCATGGACTCGCGGGACAGGGATGTAATATTGCCACTCTACAAAGCATTAGTGAGGCCTCATCTAGAATATGCAGTACAGTTCTGGGCTCCAGTTCATAGAAAGGATGCCCTGGAGTTGGAAAAAATACAAAGAAGAGCAACGAAGCTAATTAGGGGCATGGAGAATCTAAGTTATGAGGAAAGATTAAAAGAATTAAACCTATTTAGCCTTGAAAAAAGACGACTAAGGGGGGACATGATTAATTTATATAAATATATTAATGGCACATACAAAACATATGGTGAAATCCTGTTCCATGTAAAACCCCCTCAAAAAAACAAGGGGGCACTCCCTCCGTCTGGAGAAAAAAAGGTTCAACCTGCAGAGGCGACAAGCCTTCTTTACGGTAAGAACTGTGAATCTATGGACTAGCCTACCGCAGGAGCTGGTCACAGCAGGGACAGTAGATAGCTTTAAAAAAGGGTTAGGTAATTTCCTAGAACAAAAAAGTATTAGCTCCTATGTGTAGAAATTTTTTCCTTCCCTTTTCCCGTCCCTTGGTTGAACTTGATGGACATGTGTCTTTTTTCAGCCGTACTAACTATTTAACTATGTAACTATTTAACCCCATACCAGAATTCTTGTAGGGCAGAGCAAGGACAAAAAATATGTAAGAGTTCCTACTGCAGAACCACATCTCCAGCACATAGGGGAGCACGAGGGCTAAATAGTGTGAGGTCTTTCTGGTACATAATACCAGCGGTACAGGAGCTTATACCTAGCCTCCTGGTATCTGCTACCAATGCAGGACTTGTGGGTGTAGAGAAGAGTGGGTCTTTTCTGTTCTGGGGAAAGGGAGATCTGTAAGTCCGCTTCCCATTTAGTCAAAACCGGGGGGCCATAGTCTTCCTGGGGAGAGACCAGGAGAGAATATCAAGACGATAGAGAGTGCCGACACGGACCCGATGAGGAACAAAGAGCATCGAACAGGGTTTTGGCTCCATAGTAAACTTCAGGCACTAGAGATGCAAGGAAGTGAGATAGTTGCGTGCATCTCCAAGAGTCTAAGGTGGGGAGATCTGGGACAGTTGCAAGGTCTGAATTGGTCAACCATCTTACTCCAGAGAGGAAGTGGCATGCCCGGGAGGATCCTCTAGTGTGCCAGGAATGGAATAGGGGATCTGAGTGGCCCGGTGGGAAGGCTGGATTGCCAAGGATGGGAAATTGGAAAACTGGAGGGGGAAACTTGAGCATATGCAAAAATACGGTGACAGACATGAAAAGTGGCCCCTATTGTGGGATGTGAGATAAGGTGAAAGACTGGGAAAGAGACAGGCATGAAAGGGAGTCTAATGGAGTTGAGGAATGGACCTGTTCCAGAGCAACCCAGCTTTTAAAGGGCCCGTGACAACACCAGTCAATTACTCTTTGGAGATGTGAGGCTTTATAGTATTTTCTAATGACCGGCAGACCCAACCCATCACTGAATTTTGGGTAATCAAGTATACGACGGGCAATGCGGGCAGGTTTGCCAGCCCAGATGAATTTAATGAGGTCTTTAAAGACTAGATTGAAACAGGAGACTGGCTGGTGTATAGGGAAGGTCTGAAGGACATACAAAAACCTGGGAAGGCTATCCATCTTATAAATGGCACACCTGCTGAACCATGTGTAAAGGCCCTTAGACCATCGACACAGGTATTCTCTGATGCGAGACAGAAGGGTCATATGGTTACATTTAAAAGTGGAGGAAAGGTCTCTAGGGATCCAGACACCCAGGTATTTCAAAGCCGAGTCAGCCCAGCGAAATGGGAAAGAAGAGGCCAAGGCAGCTTGCTTGTCTTTAGGAAGGGAGATGTTAAGGTCCTCAGATTTTTGGAAATTAATTTTAAAATTAGACACCTCACCCAACCCATTCAACTCTGATAGCAGATTAGGGAACGTAATTAAAGGTTGAGTGACCAGAAACAAGAAGTCATCCACATATGCTACCACCTTGAGCTCAGTCTTAACGATTCGATTTTTCCCTCCCGTAAATACTGGCGTAAATACGGGTCCTTGGTCACACGTATTCGACCCGTATTACACCAGTATTTACGGACCCGTGCCCGTAAATACGGGTCCGGTGTCACCCGTATTCCACCCGTATTGAGGGGCATGTTTTCTCTGCAAAATTGCACTGCACTAATCGGCAGCCCCTTTTCTCTATCAGTGCAGGATAGAAAGGGCAGCCCTTTCCGAGGTAAAAGTAAAAGAAATTCATACTTACCCGGCCGTTGTCTTGGTGACGCATCCCTCTTTCGACATCCAGACCGACCTCCCTGGATGACTCGGCAGTCCATGTGACCGCTGCAGCCTGTGATTGGCCTGTGATTGGCTGCAGCGGTCACATGGGCTGAAACGTCATCCCGGGAGGCCAGACTGGAGGAAGAAGCAGGGAGTTCTGGGTAAGTATGAACTTCTATTTTTTTTACACGTTTATTTATATTGTGATCGGTAGTCACTGTCCCTGGTGCTGAAAGAGTTACTGCCGATCAGTTAACTCAGCACCCTGGACAGTGACTATCCACTGACGTCGCCTAGCAACGCTCCCGTAATTACGGGTGCACACACGTAGTCACCCGTAATTACCGGAGCCCCATAGACTTCTATGGGCCTGCCCGTGCCGTGATTACGGCCTGAAATAGGACATGTTTTATATTTTTCAACGGCCCAGGCACCTTCCCGTAAGCATACGGGGAGGTACCCGTGGCCAATAGAAGTCTATGGGCCCGTAATTACGTAAGGCCGTTTTTACGTTCGTGTGCATGGGGCCTATGTAAATGATTTTTTATAAAAAGTATTTTATTGTTCAAACGCCATAAGACAAAAAAAAATTATAAACATATGTTATCACCGTAATCGTTTCTGTCAAGAAAAAGACATTTGTAAATTTCACCTCTACTTTGCTTTAAATTCATGTGAAACACCTACAGGGTTAATAATCTTTCTAAATGCTATTTTGAATGCTTTGAGGGGTCTAGTTTATAAAATGGGGTGTTTTATGGGGCTTTCTAACATATAGGACCCTCAAAGCCACTTCAGAACTGAACTGGTACCTAAAAAAAAGCTTTTGAAATTTTAAATGTTCTAAGCCTTGTAACGTCCTAGGAAAATAAAAGAATGTTCAAAAAATGATGCCAACATATAGTAGGCATATGGGAAATGTGAACTAGTAACTATTTTGGGTGGTATAACCATTTGTCTTAGAAGCAGATACATTCAAATTCAGAAAAATTCTATTTTTTCCAAATTTTCTCTAAATTTTGCTATTTTTCACAAATAAACACTGAATACATCGACCAAATTTTACCACTAATCGCTTGCATAGTTATAAGTAGAGATGAGCGAACCGGGACAACCGAACCCGGTTTCGGTCCGAACTTCCGGTAAAGTTCGGTTCGCAGCGAATCCGAACTTCACCGGGTTCGGCCGAACCCGTTTTGACCGAACCCGGTCAAAAACATTATACAAATCGGCAGCCACTTATCTCTATCAATCACTGATAGAGAAAAGAGGCTGCTGATTAAAAATAAAATAAAAAGCATTTCATACGTACCCGGTCGTTGTCTTGGTGACGAGTCCCTCTTCTTCCTCCAGTCCGACCTTTTCCGACGCGGCAGCCTGTGATTGGCTGCAGAGGCCTCTGCAGCCTGTGATTGGCTGCAGAGCCCGCGGCAGCCTGTGATTGGCTGCAGCGCTCACATGGGCTGCATCGTCATCAAGGAATGTCGGGCCGGATGTCGAGAGGGACGCGTCACCAAGGCAACGGCCAGGAGACCGGACTGGAGGAAACAGAAAGTTCTCGGTAAGTATGAACGTCTTTTTTTTTACAGGTACTGTGATCGGTAGTCACTGTCCAGGGTACTGAAACAGTTACTGCCGATCAGTTAACTCTTTCAACACCCTGGACAGTGACTATTTAGGGTATGTGCACACACACTAATTACGTCCGTAAATGACGGACGTATTTCGGCCGCAAGTACCGGACCGAACACAGTGCAGGGAGCCGGGCTCCTAGCATCATAGTTATGTACGATGCTAGGAGTCCCTGCCTCTCTGCAGGACAACTGTCCCGTACTGTAATCATGTTTTCAGTACGGGACAGTAGTTCCACGGAGAGGCAGGGACTCCTAGCATCGTACATAAATATGATGCTAGGAGCCCGGCTCCCTGCAGGGTGTTCGGTCCGGTACTTGCGGCCGAAATACGTCCGTCAATTACGGACGTAATTAGTGTGTGTGCACATACCCTTACTGACGTCGCCTAGCAACGCTGCCGTAATGACGGGTGCACACATGTAGCCACCCGTCATTACGGGGCCTCATGCACACGACCATTAAAACACCCGTTATCACGGGTTGTAATTACGACCCGAAATAGCGGGCCCATAGACTTCTGTTAGCCACGGGTACCTTCCCGTTTTCTCACGGGAAGGTGCCCGTGCCGTTAAAAAGATAGAACATGTTCTATTTTTTTATTTTACGGGCCGTGCTCGTAATTACGACTCGTAACTACGAGCACGGCCGGCCGGCCACGGGCAGCCGGCCGCTTTTGTGAACCGTGCTGTCATTATAATTATAGCAGCACGGCCCGTAAAATAGAAAAATAGAACATGTTCTATTTTTTTAACGGCACGGGCACCTTCCCGTGAGAATACGGAAAGGTACCCGTGGGTAACAGAAGTCTATGAGCCCGTTATTGCGGGTCGTAATTACGACCCGCAATAACAGGTGTTTTTACGGTCGTGTGCATGATGGGAGCACGGCTCGGAAAAACGAACGGCTGCCCGTGCTCATCTCCTGAAATACTCTGTGCTGCCTTAAACTCTGTGGACAGGTCAGGATCCTGTTTCTTTTAAATGCTGCTAGGGAACCCGCTCGATCCACTATATAAGGCTACGCTACAGTGCAGCATTTAAAAGAAACAGGATCCTGACCTGTCCACAGAGTTTAAGGCAGCACAGAGTATTTCAGGAGATGAGCGTGCAGATTCAGTGCTGTTGTGAACTCTGCTCTTACCATTACGTAGCTCTCAGTCTGTTATCTCTCCTCCACTCCTGTCCTCAAGAACACCTTCACATGATTGGCAAGTCACCACGTAATGGTAAGAGCAGAGTTCACAGCAGCACAGAGTATTTCAGGAGATGAGCGTGCGGATCTTGTGCGTGGTGGTGACTTGCCAATCATGTGAACGTGTTATAGAGGACAGGAGTGGAGGAGATGTAACAGACTGAGCTACGTAATGGTAAGAACAGAGTTCACAGCAGCACAGAGTATTTCAGGAGAGGAGCGTGCAGATTCAGTGCTGCTGTGAACTCTGCTCTTACCATTACGTAGCTCAGTCTGTTACCTCTCCTCCACTCCTGTCCTCAATAACACCTTCACATGATTGGCAAGTCACCACCCCGCACAAGATCCGCACGCTCATCTCCTGAAATACTCTGTGCTGCTGTGAACTCTGCTCTTACCATTACGTGGTGACTTGCCAATCATGTGAAGGTGTTCTGGAGGACAGGAGTGGAGGAGAGGTAACAGACTGAGAGCTACGTAATGGTAAGAGCAGAGTTCGCAGCAGCACTGAATCTGCACGCTCATCTCCTGAAATACTCTGTGCTGCCTTAAACTCTATGGACAGGTCAGGATCCTGTTTCTTTTAAATGCTGCACTGTAGCGCAGCCTTATATAGTGGATCGAGCGGGTTCCCCAGCAGCATTTAAAAGAAACCGTGTTTGTGTATGTGTGTGTTTGTGTATATATGTGTGTTTGGGTATGTGACTTTGTCTGTTTTTGTTTTTATATGTGTGTTTGTGTATATATGGGTGTGTTTGTGTATATGTGTTTTGTGTATATGTTTGTGTATATATGGGTGTATTTGTGTATATGTTTGTGTGTAGATGTTTGTGTGTGTTTTTGTATGTGTGTATATGGGTGTGTGTTTGTGTATATGTGTTTGTGTATATGTGTGTTTGGGTATGTGTGTTTTTGTTTGTATATGTGTTTGTGTATATGTGTTCGTGTATGTGTGTATAACTGTGTGTGTGCGTGTGTTTGGATATGTGTGTTTTTGTTTGTATATGTGTGAGTTCGTGTATATGTGTGTGTTTGTCTGTTTATGTGTGTGTGTATATCTTGTTGTGTTTGTGTATATATGTGTGTGTCTGTGTATGGTTGTTTGTTTGTGTGTGCGTGTATATATGTGTGTAGGTGAGTAGAAGTATTGGTATTGTTCACATTGATAACTGTTTTTTTTTATGTTGTTGCAGATTTTGATGTACCGATTGGACTACATCTTCGATTCGTTGGACTACTGCGTAGATCTGCGTTTTTTCAAATTTTAATAAAATGGTTAACGAGGGTTTTGTTGGGGATTTCTTATTTCAATAAAAAAGAATTGTCTTTGTGTTTTTTTTTTCAAACTTTATTAGTGCCTAGATAATGGCAGTTGGCTGATTGACAGCGTTCATTATTAAGGCGGTACTTAGTGTTAGCCGGTGCAGAGGCTAGCACTAACCACCCATTATTACCCCGGTACCCACCACCACCAGGGGTGCCGGGAAGAGCTTGGTACGATCCAGTACCCGACCATCTGTTGTGATGGTCGGGTACTGGGGCGGCCGTAGGCTGGTATTATGAGGCTGGGAAGGGCCCAAATCAGTGGACCTTCCCACCCTTGTAATGCTAGGCTGCTGCTGCTGTGTTGTATCGGGCTGGTTATAAAAATGGGGGGGGACCCCCACGTCGTTTTTTTTTTGGAATTTAACAAATTTAGCAATAGACGGGTCCCCCACATTTTTAATAACCAGCCATATACAAGGCCGCAGCAGTCTGGCATTACATGGGTGGGAAGGGCCACTGGTTTTATCCATTCCCAGGCTAATAACACTGTGTTGTATGTGGCTGGTTATGATAAATTGGGTGGAACCCCATGTCTTTTTAAAAAAAAAAATGTAAATAAATAAATAATTTAAAAAAATGACGTGGGGTCCCCCCCACTTTTATAACCAGCCAGATACAACACAGCAGCAGCAGCCTAGCATTACAAGGGTGGGAAGGTCCACTGTTTTTGGCCCTTCCCAGCCTCATAATACCAGCCTGCGGCCGCCCCAGGGCCCGACCATCACAACAGATGGTCGGGTACTGGATCGTACCTGGCTCTTCCCGGCACCCCTGGTGGTTTTGGGTACCGGGGTAATAATGGTGGTTAGTGTTAGCCTCTGCACCGGCTAACACTAAGCCTCGCATTAGTAATGGATGTTGTCACTCAGACAGCGGCCATTACTAAAGTGGTAATAATAAAATTTGAAAAGAAAAAGACAAAGATATAGATAAAATATTTTATTGAAATAAAGCACCCCCAACACAACCCTCATTAACCATTTTATTGTAGAAAAAAAAAACGTCATCTAAGTAGTCCTCGAAACCGACGTAGTCCAAACACCAAACCTGTAAAAAAAAATAATTATGAAATAAAACATGTCGTAGGCTTAGATTCAGTTTAATGTGTGATACTGACTGTTATACCATGTATAGAAGCCTGCCGTGAAGTTGACTTAGATACAGGGCGCCAGCAGACAGTATCATACATGGCCATACATACATATATACAAATATACATACATACATATATACAAACATACATACATATATACAAGCATGCACATATATACATGCAAATATACATACATGCAAACATACACACATATATACATGCAAACTATCATACATACATGCATACACACACACATGAAAACATACATACATACAAACAAACAAACATGCAAAGATACATATATACAAGCATGCACAAATATACATGCAAACATAAATACATGCAAACATAATTACATACATGCACATATATATAAACATACATGCAAACATACATGCAAAAATAAAAACATGCAAACATACATACATGCACATATATACATACATACATGACAACATACATACAAACATACATGACAACATACATACATACATGCAAACATACATACATACATGCAAACATACATACATGCAAACATAGATACACACATGCAAACATATATACATGCAAATATACATACAAACATGCACATGTATACATACATGCCAACATACATGCAAACATACATGCACATATATACATACATACATGACAACATACATACATGCAAATATACATACATACACACATGCACATATATACATACATGCACATATATACATACATGACAACATACATACATACATGACAACATACATACATATATATATATATATACACACATGCAAATATACATACAAACATGCATACATACATGCAAACATACATTCATGCAAACACACATACATGCAAACATACATACATACAAATATACATACACACATGCACATATATACATACATGACAACATACATACATACATGACAACATACATGCAAAAATACATACATGCAAACATACATACATACATGCAAATATATACATGCAAATATACATACAAACATGCACATATATACATACATGCCAACATACATGCACAGATATACATACATACATACATGACAACATACATACATGCCAACATACATACATGCCAACATACATACATACATACATACATACATACATACATACATGCCAACATACATACATGCCCCAAAAAAATAATAATACGTTCATACTTACTTTCCTCCTGTCCGGCCTCCAGCGATGACGTTTCATTCATGTCGCCGCTGCAGCCTGTGATTGGCTGCAGAGGCGGTCACGTGGGATGAAGCGTCATCCTGACGTGCGTGACCGCCACTACAGCCTGTGATTGGCTGCAGCGGCGAAAGGGATGAAACGTCATCGCTGGAGGCCGGACAGGAGGAAAGTAAGTACGAACGTATAATTTTTATTTTTTTATTACATTTATGGTATTTTCCGCGCGCCGAGCATGTACTGTGAAGGTTGCTGAAAGAGTTAGTGCAGCCCATTAACTCTATCAGCACCCTGGACAGTAGCATGCTCGGCGCACGTAAGTGACAGGTTCGGTCAGAACTAGTTCGGTCCGAACCGAACTTTTTTGTGAAATTCGGCGAACTAGCCGAACCGAACTTTTGATAAGTTCGCTCATCTCTAGTTATAAGCATTCCGAAGTTATTACCAAATAAAGTGAAATATTGTCAGATTTGAAAAATGGGCTCTGAGCCTTAAGGCCAAAACTAGGCTGCGTCCTTAAGAGGTTAAGTGCTTTACAGATCTCCTTGACCGAGATCAGAGAATCAAGAGATTCTACCACTCCACTGGGTAGGGAGGCGAGAGAGGAATCTCGTATATATTGCTGAAGGGGGGCTTGGCATGGAGAGGCTTCAGAGACACTAGATGGAGGAAGGTTATATAGGCTAGCATAGAAAGAACCAAATGTATCCGCTATAGCACGTGGGTCCTGAGTGAGTGTCCCTGTAGGCTGGGAGATGAAAGAGATAAAGTTACGGGCTCGTTGTTCACGGAGAGATTTAGCTAACGTTACGACGACGGTCGCAATACAATAAGCGTTTACTGTAAATATCTAGTTCCGACTGCAGTTTTTTACAAGCTAGCATAAGTTGCGCAAGAACCTCGGTCGCGAGTGAGGGTTTATCAGGGCGGCTGAATCAGGGTGGCTGTTTTAGCAACCTGTTCTTTTTTCAAACGAGCACCGTGCTTCACTAGCAGGCCCCGGATGGCACATTTATGTGCAACCCAAAATATCAAAGGGGGAGTTTCCTGACACGTGTTCTCCTCAAACTTTCTAGATAGTTCCATCCTGATATCACCACACGCTTATTGATCCTTTAACTCCTTCCCGACCGCCCACCGTCTTTTGACGTCAGGCGGTGCAGGTCCCGAGTCTACAACTACGTCTTTTGGCGTCGCTGTAGATGAGTCTGATGAGCGCTCATCCTCTAAGCAGGAGCTGTAACTAACAGTTCCTGGTCCTAGAGAAGCCTCCTGAATACAGCTGGGGTAGGAAAACATTCGGACCCCAGCTGTTTAACCCTTTGATTGTCGCGGTCCATGACCGCTGCATGATCAAAGGGAATAACCCCTCTTTGATCGCATCACCGGGATTCCGGTGATGCGATCAAACACCGGGGAATCCCTCTGCAGTCAGCCCTGGGGACCTAGAAAGGACCCCAGGGCTGTCTGTTATGTTTGCCTGCTGTTTGGGCACACTATGTGCTGCCCTAACAGTAGCCTGTGTCATGGGGACATATTTTACTGCCCCTACACTAAATAAAAACAAAAAACCTACACATATTAGCTATCTATACGACTGTAATAACCTGAAGAATTAATCTAATGGGTTATTTAGCATAAAACGTGAACGGGATAAAAAATAAACAAGAAAAACAATGCAGAGAATGGCTTTTTCCTATATTCACGGCATAAAAAAAAAAAAAATCACCCCCAAACTGTGGGGGAAAAAAATACTATTTCTCTGGCATAAAACAAGGCCTCATACAGCCACGTCAATGAAAAAATTAAAAAGTTATGGCTGCTGAAAGGCAGAGAGGTAAAAGCAGAAATATTTAGCTGGTCATTAATGTCTTTTCAGGCCCGGTCATTAAGGGGTTAAGAAGGAATCATTGAGGCGCCAATGCCAGGAACGTGGTCGAGTAGTAGGGAATGCCAGTGAGACTGCTATTATTTTGAACAAGCCCCTTTCAATGAATGATTCAATGACTCTGAATGTGAATGAGTGGCATGCTTGTCCTAATTGTTGGGTCTGTTTTTTTTCTACTACACTGAGGGTTTGTTCACATGCACTAATTACGGACGTAATTTGGGCATTTTTGCCCCGAATTACGTCCGTAAATAGCGCCCCAATAGCGTTGACAAACATCTGCCCATTGAAAGCAATGGACAGACGTTTGTCTGTTCACACGAGGTGTATATTTATGCTCCGCTGTCAAATGACGGCGCGTAAATAGACGCCCGCGTCAAAGAAGTGACCTGTCACTTCTTTGGCCGTAATTGGAGCCGTTATTCATTGACTCCAATGAATAGCAGCGCCAATTACGTCCGTAATGGACGCGGCGTTCAAGCGCCTGCACATGCCGTTACGGCTGAAATTACGGGGATGTTTTCAGGCGGAAACATCCCCGTAATTTCAGCCGTTACGGACGCTGTCGTGTGAACATACCCTTACAATTAAATTATTTGCTATGTAGAAATATCACTACCAAAAACATTGATTTATCAAGTTAATTATGTTGGATTGCCATTTTTTTAACACTACTGTATGTCGATGAGTATAGCTAATCTATGCTCTAGGGTCTGCTGGGTAGAAATCATTTTCTCAATTTGAAAGCAGAGGAAATAAAGCTGTTTCTCATAAAAGCCTAATGGGCCAACCAGGCCGAGTGTAGGTCAGCACCCAGATTGCGGTTATCACAAAAAACATCAGCTGAGAGCAGTAAGCTGTTGTCAGACCCCGGGGTCCATGAGCATTGCTTAATTTAATCATCAAGGAAACACTATGGGGCCCTTACTTGCAGGGATCATTAGCCTGTATATTGCTTGCAAAAACATTATTACTTTATATCAGTATATTCCGCAAAGAACTTGAATGTAACAAGATGGAGACTGCATCAGTAACACGCCTATGGAGACACCGCCCCTGGAATGCAAGAGGAGTGTACAGATTAGTTTACAGCTGAATAGAGCCAATAGGGCTTAAAGAGGCTCTGTCACCAGATTTTGCAACCCCTATCTGCTATTGCAGCAGATAGGCGCTGCAATGTAGATTACAGTAACGTTTTTATTTTAAAAAAACGAGCATTTTTGGCCAAGTTATGACCATTTTTGTAATTATGCAAATGAGGCTTGCAAAAGTCCAAGTGGGTGTGTTTAAAAGTACAAGTCCAAGTGGGTGTGTATTATGTGCGTACATCGGGGCGTTTTTAATACTTTCACTAGCTGGGCGCTCTGATGAGAAGTAACATCCTCTTCTCTTCAGAACGCCCAGCTTGTGACAGTGCAGATCTGTGACGTCACTCACAGGTCCTGCATCGTGACGGCCACATCGGCAGCAGAGGCTACAGTTGATTCTGCAGCAGCATCAGCGTTTGCAGGTAAGATCGACTTACCTGCAAACGCTGATGCTGCTGCAGAATCAACTGTAGCCTCTGGTGCCGATGTGGCCGTCACGATGCAGGACCTGTGAGTGACGTCACAGATCTGCACTGTCACAAGCTGGGCGTTCTGAAGAGAAGAGGATGTTACTTCTCATCAGAGCGCCCAGCTAGTGAAAGTATTAAAAACGCCCCGATGTACGCACATAATACACACCCACTTGGACTTGTACTTTTAAACACACCCACTTGGACTTTTGCAAGCCTCATTTGCATAACTACAAAAATGGTCATAACTTGGCCAAAAATGCTCGTTTTTTTAAAATAAAAACGTTACTGTAATCTACATTGCAGCGCCTATCTGCTGCAATAGCAGATAGGGGTTGCAAAATCTGGTGACAGAGCCTCTTTAAGCACGTCCCACATCTCTAGGGAGGAGATTTGTAAGTCTTTGTTCAATAAAGTTTAATCTTACTTCCTGCTTCACTGAGGGAGGATGTGTACCAACTTGTCTGCCTGGTATGTCTCTTCCACGCATGCCCTCAGTTTCCAATTTACAGAGGTGGCTATTCGGTGTGAAATAACAGGGAGAAGGAAGTGACCCTGACATACTAAGAAAATCAAACTCTAACTCCCATAACTATATCATGGCCTGACCATGAACAATAAGCATAAGCCAAACATGGTAGAAATGAGATTGAGGCTTATATCAATTTTCCAATAGGCAAATTGTGTGGGGAAATAATAGGTGTAGTCCTGTTGAGGATATTTTTTTCCACCCACGTATCAGTGAGTAATAAGGCGTGAAGGCTATCAGTGGACTGTTGATATTCTATTCGAGCCAGGTATGGATTTATATAAATATCATTAAAATTGTCAGACTATTTAACCCCTTAACGACCAAGGACGAAAATGAACGTCATGGTCGGCTGCTAGTTCCCGCACCATGACGTTCATTTTCGTCCGCATTTCAAACTGTAACTCTGTGTAAACACAGAGTGACAGACCCGCGCTGACAGTTGTCCCCGACAGCTGAGACATCAGTCTTGCCGGACAGCGGACCATCGCCGCTGATTTCGGCAGATAACCCCTTAAGTGCGGCGACGGATTGCCGTCGCCGCATTTAAGTGGTTTGAAGCACATCAGCAGCCCCCACGAAGTGATCGTGGGGGCTACCGATGCTTGTCACGGCAATCGGAGGTCAGATAATGACCTCCAGGTTGCCATGCACGGAAGCCTCGGAGGAACAGCGTCCGGCCGTTCCTCCTCTGCTTCCTGTCAGTGTGACAGTCACGTCACAATGACAGTTAGAGTACATTACACTACGTGTGTAGTGTAATGTACTCTAGCAGCGATCAAAGCTGCAAGACTAAGTGTCCCCTAGTGGGACAAGTTAAAAAAGTAAAAAAAAGTAATAAAAATGTTTTAAAAAAAGTGTAAAAATAAAAGTTATAAGTTCTATAAACACTAAATGCTTTTTTTCCTGTAATAAGACTTTTATTATAGAAAAAAAAATGAACACGTTAAAAAAGTACACATATCTGGTATCACCGCGTTCGTAACGAACCCAACTATAAAACTATAATGTTGTTTTTCCCGCACGATGAACACCCCAACAAAAATCAATAAAAAACTACGACAGAATCGCAATTTTTTGGGTCACCACCGCTCCCTAAATAAAGAATAAAAAGTGATCAAAAAGTCGCATGTACCCGAAAATAGTACCAATAAAAACTTCTATCCGTCCCGCAAAAAACAAGCCCTTACACAGCTTTTTTGACTAAAAAATTATGGCTCTCAGAATATGGTGACACAGAAATTTTTATTTTTATAAATAAGTCATTTTATTGCGCAAACGCTAAAAAAAAGGACCAAACCTATATACATATGGTATCGCCGTAATCGTACCAACCTGCAGAATAAAGTAAAAATGTCATTTATAGCGTACGGTGAGCGCCGCAAAAAGAAAACCTAAAAAACGGTGTCAGAATTCCTGTTTTTTGCTCAGGATTGCAAAAAAATTGAATAAAAAGTGATCAAAAAAAATCGCATGTACCCCAAAATGGTACCAATGAAAACTACAGATTGTCCCGCAACAAATAAGCCTTCACACCACTCTATTGATGGAAAAATAAAAAAGTTAGGGCTCTTGGAAAGCGGGGAGTGAAAATCTAAAATATGAAAGCAAAATATGGATCAGTCCTGAAAGGGTTAATTCATTTCTAATGAAAAAACGTATGACAACATGTTGGGTATTTCCGTACTCGGGAGAAATTGCTTTATAAAAAAATGGTTGTTTTTTCCCTCCTTTATCCCTTGTGAATATGAGAAAATGCAGCATTTTAGTGGAAAAAATGTTGATATTAATTTTCGCGCCCTAATTCTAATAAACTCTGCAAAAGACCCGTGGGGTCTAAATGCTCACTATACCCCTAGAAAAATTCCTTGAAGGTTTTTCCAAAATGGGGTCACTTTTGGTGGGTTTCCACTGTTTTGGTCCCTCCAGTGCATTGCAAATGCGACATGGCACCGAAAACCATTCCAGCAAAATCATAAATCCAAATGGCGCTCCTTCCCTTCTGAGCCCTGCTGTGGGTCCAAACAGCAGTTTATTACCACATATGGGGTATTGTCGTAATCGGGAGACATTGCTTTACAAATGTTGGGGTGCATTTTCTTCGTTATAATAAAAATTTCTATGTTGTTTCAGAAAAAAAGTACATTTTAATTCTTACAGACTAATTTCAATATATTTAGCGAAAAACCTGTGTGGTCAAAATGCTAACTATACCCCTAGATAAATACCTTAAGGGGTCTAGTTTTCGAAATGGGGTCGTTTATGGGGAGTTTCTATCATTCTGGCAGCTCAAAGCTTCTCCAAATGTACATTGGGGCCTAAAATATTTTCAAGCAAAATATGAGTCCTGAAAGCCTCCGGGTGTTCCCTTCCTTTGGGGCCCTGCCGTGTGTCCAAACAACGCATTAGGGCCACAATGTGGGTATTTTTGAAAACAGGAGAAAGAGGGTGATAGATTTTGGGGTGTGTTTCTTCATTTTCATGGTCGCTTTACAAAGAAATCGGTCTTCAAACTGATACTTTTATGAAAAAAGTGAAATTATTATTTTTTTCACCTGATATGCATTAAATTTAGCAAAGAACTGTGGGGTCAAAATAATTACTATACCCCTAAATAAATACCTTATGGGGTCTAGTTTTCTAAATGGGGTCGTTTATGGGGAGTTTCTATCGTTCTGGCAGCTCAAAGCCTCTCCAAATGTGCAGTGGGGCCTAAAACATTTTCAAGCAAAATATGAGTCCTGAAAGCCTCCGGGTGCTCCCTTCCTTTTGGGTCCTGCCGTGTGTCCAGGCAGCGCATTAGGGCCACAATGTTGGTATTTTTGAAAACAGGAGAAACAGGGTGATAGATTTTGTGGTGTGTTTCTTCATTCTCATGGTCGCTTTACAAAGAAATTGGTCTTCAAACTGATACTTTTATGAAAAAAAGTGAAATTATTTTTTTTTTCACCTGCTATGTATTAAATTTAGCAAAAAACTGTGGGGTCAAAATACTTACTATATCCTTAGGTAAATACCTTAAGGGGTCTAGTTTTCTAAATGGGGTCATTTGTGGGGGTTTCCACCATTCTGACACCTATGAGCCTCTGAAAACCTGGCTTGGTTCAGGAAAACAAAATGTACTTCAAAATTTATAAAATTATTATTCAATTTATAAGTCCTCTAAATTGCTGAAAATGTATTTAATTTTTTCAAAAGTGCTGCCAAAATGGAGTAAAGAGATAGAAATATATATTTAATTAAAAAAATTGTACAGTATGTGTGTACATATGTGACATATTGCAGTTAAAAATAGGGGAAAATGGTAATTTTTACAAAATTTCTTCCATTTTTCTATTTTTTTATTAATTTCCGCAAATCGTATCAGTCTACTTTTACCACTAAAATAAAGTACAACATGTGACGAAAAAACAATGTCAGAATTACTTGGATATTCAAAACTTTCACAGAGTTATTCTCTGATAAAGTCAGACATACCAGATTTGACAAATCTGGCTTGGTCATTAAGGTACAAACATGCCCGGTCATTAAGGGGTTAAGGTCCTAATAAGTTATGGGTGAAAGGATATTTAGCATTCTTTAGAAAAAACAAAATGGGATCAGTATTAAAGTGGTTGTCGACTACTGGACAACTGACAGGTCATCAGTATATGATTACGGAATAACGGCAGAGCTGCAGTATTACAGCCCCGCTCCTATTCAAGTGAATAGAGCAGAGCTGTAGTTCTGCAGCACGGCCTCTATGCAATGTATGGAGCCAACTGCTTCCGGCTCTGTATATTGCATACTGTGCAATGACATCCGGTTCCTGCAGGCCACTTGAGCAGCTGTGGATAGGTAATCAGTTGTCCGGTAAAGGACAACCTCTTTAACTATACAGTGGGAATCTTTATGCAGTTCCCAACACTATGACATAGGGACCATGTGGAGCTAGCGGTCACATGAAGGGAAAATTTGCTTATGAAGTTTTATATGCAGATTTAACTCTATGCATTGCAAAAGGTGAAATCCATGGCAAAAATCCAGAAGAAATCCATGACATACTGTATAGGGCATGCTGTAGATTTGAAAATCCGCAGCATGCTATAAAACACACACAAATTGTTTCCGCAGCATGCAAATTAATGTTTTTTGCTTGCATTGTACTGTACTTAGCTGTTTATTTTCGGTGAGGAAGCCATAGAAAATTCAATTACATTACCTGGAAAGGAATAACCAAATTCACTGCTTCTCCAACATGTTTCACATACATTTGACGAAGGTATCTAGGGAGTCGAATTTTCGGACGATCTACAATAAAGTTTTTTGAACAAAATTATAACAATCACCTTATAATTAATGACACATAAAAAGGGTTTCCCAACCTAGACATTTATACCAAATCTACAGGATAAGCCATAAATTTCTAAAAGATGTGGGTCCCAGAGCGGGGACTCGCATCTATGAGACTTTATGGCATATTCTGTGGATATGCTATAAATGTCTCTGTTGGGTAAACCCCTTTAAAGTTTCCAAAGAAACAATAAACTACAATCATATTAGGATATTTTAGGATACATTTCCTTCAGTGTCTACAAAGTTTAGCATCTAGTGCTTTTTCTTAAAAAAAGTATTAATCCCTTAATGACCTCCAGTACTAGTATGTTGTAAAATTGTCGTTAAGGACTTTGGGTTACAATAAGTTACTTGCTGATCGGTGGGTGTCAGACAGCTGGGACCCCACTGATTACGAGAACGGGGGTCCTGTACCCCTAGTTTAAACGGAGCGGCAAGCATCTCGTGTGCACTGCCGCTCCATTCATTCTCTATGGAAGCGCTGGCCTCAAGTCTGCTAAGTATGGAAGCATGTTAGGTCCCGCCCGGACATGAGCCTGCGACATCAGCCATGGGTGTCAGCTGTATGTTACAGCTGACACCCTTCTGTAATGGCAGGGAATGGTGCTAGCTCCGATCCCTGTCATTAACCCCTTAGATGTTGTGATCAAACGTGATCGCGGCATCCTACTGGTTTGTAGCCAATCGGCATTGCTGCGATGTGATCGCGGGGGTGCCAATCATTGCTATGGCAACCGGAGGCCTAACAATGGCCTCTGGGTCTGCCACGTACGGAACCTAATAGGCTTGCTGTCAGTGAATAACTGACAGCCCTGACTATGTGGGTAAAGCAATGTATTAGACTAAAGATCAGAGGTGCAGGCCTTCAAGTCCCCTAGTGGGACAAAAAAAAAAAAGTGAAAAAAAGTTAATAAAAATGTTGTATAAAAGTTTCAATTTAAAAAAAAACCTGCCTTTTTTTCCTATAATAAGTATTTTATTATATAAAATGTTTTAAAACGTTAAAAAAGTACACATATTTGGTAGCACCGCGTCCGTGACGACCCAAGCTATAAAACTGTCATTTTTTTATAAAAATAAAAAACAATTCCAGAATCGCTATTTTTTTGTTCACCACCCCTCACAAAACAGAATAAAAAGTGTTCAAAAAGTCGCATGTACCCCAAGATAGGACCAATAAAAACTACAACTCGTCCCGCAAAAACAAGCCCTTACACAGCTTTTTTGACAGAAAAATAAAAAAGTTATGGCTCTCAGAATATGGGGACACAAAAGATAAATTTAAGAAAAAAATAGTTATTTTATTGTGCAAATGCTGCAAAACATACAAAAAGCTATATATATATGGTATTGCCGTAATCGTATCGAACCGCAGAATAAAGTAAAAATTTAATTTATAGCCCACGGTGAACACTGTAAAAAAAAAAAAAGAATATAAAATAACAGTCAGAATTGCTGGTTTTTGGTTACCTTGCTTGGCAAAAAATGGCATAAAAAGTGATAAAAAAAATCGCATGTACAAAATGGTACAAATGAAAAACTACAGATTGTCCCGCAACAAATAAGCCACACAACTCCATTGGATAAAAACGTAAAAAGTTCTGCCTCTCAGAATACGGCGTCAGAAAATGTGCAGAGCGTTTCAAAAGCGGATAAGAGGGGCGTGGCTTTGGCATGGCGGTGTGAGGACGCATACTCTCGAGGCATAATTTCTACAAACAGAAGGAGGACATTGCACGGAGAGCATGGGAGAAAGGGGCCATACCCTATAATGGTTCAGAGGTTACTATTTTTCCTGACGTTTACAGATTGACTCTCTACAGGCGTAGAGCTTTACGCCCTTTACTGGAGGCTACTAAAACAGCGGGCAATACGCACAGGTGGGACCATCCCTTCCACATCATACTCAGAAAACAGGAACATTAGCTTGCTGTTAGATCTCCGGATTACTTGGAGGAGGCATTTCGGTTCCTGGAGGTCCCTCCAGCCCTTCTGCCTGATTGGACTGCGCCCCAACATCACTCTTTCCCAGGGGTGGTCCATTTCTGGATCCAGCTCGCCCAATCCTGCCTCGCCCCAGAGATGGCCCAGCAGAGATGCGGACACCATCCCCGCGCAGAGACTGATCTATTACATCTTAACCGTATGGCCTAGTCCTCACATTGTGGGCCTTCGGTCGGTATTTCATGTATTTCATGTGCTTATTTCCCCCTTTGCAGTGTAGTTCAGAGGGTGTCCCCGTCAGTTTTCATATTGGTTTTAAAATAGGGTATTCCTCGTAGTCCAATGGCACGGGGGCTCCTCTTTCTGTTGAATCTCTACATGTCTCTCCTTTCAGGGGTATGGCGGTCTCCGCAGAAGTCTCCATTCATGCCCGTTCCTTGCTTCTGTGTCTCCCTAGCCCGGCTGGGTACGTGTTGTGGGATAGAGCGGGGAGGATAGGTTGGCCACGGGAGTATGGGTCCCGGATATCTTTCGGTTCGGATTCCCAACATAGTTCTTATTGTTGCCGCTTGCCTTATATTCCCTCTGACTGTTGTGCCCGTCACTGACTGTGCCGTTCATGCTGATGGCCCCACACGTGCTGTCCTAGGGAGCTGGGAGCCCCGCCCTGGGAATTACAGTGGTAGGTGGTTCTTTATAGGTGGGTCGGGATGTCCACACCTTATTTAGCCGGTTGGGTCCAGAGTATATTTAACGGTTCTCACCGGTTTGTTTGTGGATCCTCTGTCGTCTGGGAGATGGTGCTTTTAACCCAGGTGAATAGGCCAGAAGTCAGGACAGGCAGCAGACGTCGTCCTCATTAGTGTCCCGTGTTGCTGTGTCTCAGTCTGAGAGTATTTTCCTTCTTAGGGAGACCTAGCACACGATGAGTTGTTGAGGGGTTTTGTACTCCTTTTCCATTGGTGCTGTCTTGTTACATTGTTCTGGTCTCTCTACCTCTTCTAAGGGGACTTTTTCTTCATTGTTTATTTCCTTTCCCCTCTTTGTCTCTCCCCCCCCCCCCACCATGTCTAACATTAATATTGTTTCCCTGAATGCACAGGGTCTGAACAGCCCTGAGAAGAGGTCCTCCATTCTCCGTCTCCTCTGGAAGAAAAAAAAAAGATGGCCTTCCTTCAGGAGACCCACTTTCGGGCTCATAGTATGCCGAAACTCACGGATTCCAATTATACGGATGGGTATCGTAGCATGTCCCCAGACTCTAAGACGAAGGGGGTCTCCATCCTGATTTCACGCTCTCTCCCTTGGGTACATGTGGGGACTCGCACTGATGGAGCGGGAAGGTATCTCTTCGTGAAAGGTAGGCTTTGCTAACTCACTGTTCACACTGGCCTCGTTTTATCTCCCTAACTCTATTCAGGTTGCCTTTCTAGAGAGGGTCCTGGCGGAGTTGGATGACTTTCTGGAAGGTACTCTAATATTGGGGGGTTACTTGAACGTACCCCTAGATCCCACCTTAGACTCCTCACAAGGGCACTCGACCTTATCTAGGTCTGCCCATCGTCGTATTCGTCGGTTGTTCCATGCACATCAATTAATCGATGCGTGGCGTCTCAGGCACCCGTCGACAATAGACTACTCCTTGGCTCCACATAATTCATACTCCAGAATAGATTATTTCTTTCTCCGCCATACATACCTTTCATGCCTCACATCGGCTTCCATAGATGATAATACCTTTTCTGATTATGCTCTTATAACTCTTAATCTCTCCTTCCCTACCGGGTAGGACCCTTGCATGGGCACTTAGAAAAACCCACTCTCGTACATATATTCCCCATATTCACACCTCCCGCAATCGGCGCCTGCATCTTCCCCATGACATCACGGAAGCCTTTTGTGCCTACTACCACTCTCTATATAATCTTCCTCGAGCCTCTTCGTCTTCTGACAGGGTGGGGGCCATCTGGAGAGGATTGAGTCCTACCTCCAGACCTCTGGGATGAAACGTATCGCCCAGGAGGCACTTGCCACTCTGGAGGCTCCTATTTCCCCAGACAAGTTGTCATGGGCATTAAAGGACTCCCCATTGGGGAAGGCGCCAAGCCCTGATGGTCTCCCTTTGCAATATTATAAGGCCTGCTCTGACCTGCTTTCCCCTCACTTCCTACATGCCTTCAATTCACTCACATATGATGCAATGGATTTCAACTCTACTCCTCCCCCTCGGCCCAGGTTAAGGTTAATGGACATTTCTCCTCACCGCTCTCTATTTCGAATGGTACTAGGCAGGGTTGCCCCTTGTCCCCCTTAATATTTATTTTATGCTTGCAGCCCTTCTTGTGTCATATGCGCTCCAACCCAGATATAGCAGGCATTACTCTGGGGGAGAGGTCCGACAAAGTCTCAGCATATGCGGATGATTTGCTCTTTTTTCTTACTTCACCCAGGATTTCCTTGCCTAATCTGTTGGCGAAGCTGAGTAGATACTCGATATTGTCCAATTTCAAAATTAATTACCAAAAATCGGAGGCTCTCAATATCTCATTATCGCAGTCTCTTGTGGAGGATCTGTCAGAGTCATTCTCCTTTAAATGGGCTAGGGATTCTCTCAAATATTTGGGTGTCCTACTTACCAGTGATCTGTCTCGCCTTTATGCGGTGAACTATCCCCCGCTTCTTCAACGCATAAAGAGCGATTTGGAATCCTGGATGACGGGCACTTTTACCTGGTTTGGTCGGTGTGCAGTATTTAAAATGAACATTTTACTGTGGATTTTGTACCTCTTCCAAGCCCTGCCTGTTCACATTCCTCGTCCCTTCTTCCAAACCCTGTTGTCAATACTACATAGATTCATATGGGTGAGGAAACAAGCGCGTATTGCCCGTTCCATGCTTTTCCATGCTAAATGTGAGGGCGGTGTTGGCCTCCCGAATTTTGTCTCATACCATCAGGCCTCACCTTTGCACGGGCACGGGCTCAGTACATCATTCACTATCTCGACTTTATGCTCTCCTGATTTCTCCATCCAATCTCTCTACACCTTCCGATTTGGTTAGTTGGAAGAGAGACTTGGACCTAACATTTACTGCGGCACATAAGGATCGTTTGTTTACAATGACACATAAATCCTCCATGGCTAGCAGATTCAACTAAGCCGGATTTAAGATCTTGTCACGCTGGTATAGAGTGCCTTCCAGATTGCGGTCTCTCCGTTGTGTTGGAGATGTGGCGAGCATGTGGGCATGATTTGACACACCTTTTGGGAATGCCCAAAGTTGACTGACTTTTGGTCGGAAGTGTGGCGCATCTCCTACAAATTTACAGACTTTCCCCTTCCATGTTCCCCAGCCTTCTTCTCGCTCCATCTGTGTGATATTCCATTAACTACGTACAGGCATTTGGTGGTTCGCCATCTGGCGAATGCAGCTACAGCATGCATTCCCGTGTTGTGGAGACAATCTCGTCCTCCATCGATTGCTATGTGGTTCAGCAAAATTCAGGAGATTATGAGAATGGAGGATCTCACTGCATCCATGAGAGGAACCCATGCTAAATTCCTCAAAACCTGGTATAATTGGATTAGATTTCAATCTTCTGCGGAATTTAGGACCATTGTTGCTTCTTGACTTTAAATCCTCTGGTCTGGTGCTCTATGATAATTCCCTATACTCTCCTTCTTCCCTCACCCTCCCATCTTCCTTCTGCCTCTCTCTACCTTCTTTTCGTCCTGTATTTCTTACTGGTTCCTGTACATGTCTGCTGGTATCAGTGTGCACAGGACTACTTTTCTAGTGATGTTCTCAGTTGCTCAATGCTGTTTTTTAGCTTCTGCTGTTGATGCTTTATGCTGGCTTGCGTGCCGATGTGTGTGCTTCCACATGTATGCACTTTATTATCTTTTGTTTGATATTGAAAATGGAAAATAAAAGAATTTATAAAAAACAAAAAAGGATAAGATTGGGCATAATTTATCAGTGCGACACTCCCCACACATCTGCGGATTATTATTTATTTACCCCATTATCATACCCTCTTATTATGCTCTTATGTACTCTGCCCAGCTTACATTTGCCCCAACATTATAAACAAATACCAGCAAAACCCCAAACAGAAATACTACCAAGCAAAATCCACACTCCAAAAGCCAAATGACGCTCCCTCCCTACTGAACCCAACAGTGTGCTCAAACATCAGTTTACGTCCACATATATGGCATCACCATACCCGGGAGAACCCACTTAGTAGTTTGGGGTATTGGTCCTTAGTGGCACAAATTGGGCACACGGGGCAGAAACTGGGCACACTAAAATGGCATATCAGTGGAAAATTTTAATTTTCACTTTGCACCATCCGCAGCGCATTAATTTCTAATGAAAAAACACCTGTAGGATCAAAATGCTCACTACACCCCTTAAAATGCCGTAAGGGGTGTCGTTTCCAAAACAGGGGTCACTACTTGGGGGTTTGTTTTACTGTTTGACCCCAGATCCCTGCAATTGTGGACCAATATTGTGAAAATCACCAAAATAGGCCTCACATACTCATGTGGTTCTTCACTTCTGAGCCCTTTCATATGTCCAGGCAAATGATAAATGCCTTTAAGGGTGTAGTTTCTAAAATGGGGTCACTTCTTGGGGGATTCCACTGTACTCTGGTAACTCAAGATTTTGTGAATGTGACAGGGGCGTCCAAAAACCAATCCAGCAAAATCTGTATGCCAAATTGCGCTCCTGCCCTTCTGAGCCCTGCCATGTGTTCAAACAGCAGTTTATGACCACATGTGGGGTATTTCTTTTCAAATGTTGGGGTGCTTTTTCTCCTTTATTCCTTGTAAACAATTAAAATTTCCAAATTGTATTGATTTTTTTTTAAGATTTTCAACCACATGGCATAATACCACTAAATTCAACAAAAAGCCTGTGGGGTCAAAATCCTCACTATACCCCTCGATAAATTCCTTCTGGGGCGTAGTTTCCAAAATTTGGTCACTTTTGGGGGGTTTCACTGATTTGGTCACGCAGGGGGCTTTGCAAATGTGACATGGCGCCGCAAACCATTCCAGCAAAATTTTAGCTCCAAAAGCCAAATAGTGCTCCTTCCATAGTAAGCCCTACCATGTGTCCAAACAGCAGTTTATTACCACATACGGTGTATTGCCATAATCTGGAGAAATTGCTTTTCAAATGTTGGAGTGCTTTTTCTCCTTTATGCCTTGTAAAAATTAAAAATGTCTATGTTTTATTGAAAAAAAAATAATTTAAGATCTTAATTTTTATGGCCTAATTCCACTAAATTCAGCAAAAATCCTGTGGGGTTAAAATGCTCACGATACTCCTTGATAAATTCATTGAGGAGTGTAGTTTGCACTAAAATTATGCAGCATTCCCCACTGTGATAAATTTGGCACATTTTTTGCCTGCCTGGTTTAAGTTTCTGCTGTCTAACTTTTAGACAGCATTAGTAAATATGGGTCAATGTGTTCAAGGAACAAATAAAAGAATGTTCCCATACACGCATCGACATTCACACATACCGACATTCACACATATTTGGCACAGGAATATTTTCTCTAATTCAAACGAGCATGTACAGAAGCTGGATTTCACAACCACTTGGACCAGAACTTACCAAAATTCTGTTAACATTTGTGGTTCATACATAGAAACCTGGCTATACACGTTGTGCCTCATGACGTACACACTATCCCTCCATGTTTCACACACTTGCACCCCATTATCCATTTATTTCTATTGAGGCACTTCACTCATTACTGCCCCCTATATTTCACCTATAGTATTACACTTGCACACACACTATTCATATATTATTTCTTACTACACATCCCATGCACCACACACACCACTCCCCTCAAGACTAGTGGGAGTGGCTACTATTATTTAAAGCACCTGCTCACTCCATCAGTGTTTCTGAACTGGCTGTGTCCATTTGTAAGTATGGCCTTTTTCGGTGTTTTTGTATATGTCCCCTTGTTTTTATCGGTTCTATACATAGAATTTTGTAATATAGGACATACAAATTAAAAAAAAACCTGTCCTCTGTAGCATAAATTACTCGTGGCACCCAGGTCCCAACCAGCAGTTTGACGACATCCAAAACCATTACTCCATCTCTTTCCTTTTTTAGCCCCACCTGGGATACAACTCGTAGACCGAGAACAGTGGGCTTACAACAAATAAAATGCCCTAATATTCTGTCCCAACCTATTGAGGAGGAAATGCAGGTCTTTGATCTCTCGTCTATTGCCTTAAATCAGTAAGAAATGTCACTGCTAAGGAAGGGTCTATCAATTGATAGACTCCCAAACCTAATTTTTAGAATTTTACATGGTGTTTAGATATTGATCTTATTTCGAGGAAGCTAGCTTTACATAAGTATCATAAGAAAGAGGATTTAGACTTGAGATACCTACATAAAATGGAAGGCTCCATATTAAGGGATCTTGTAGAAATAGCAATGGAAAGTGAGAGGGGCCCAAGCGAGGTGATGACACCCTTCTCATGATTACATCCAAGGTCTAAAAATATCCCTCCTTTTTCACAATATGCGACTATTGAAACATTCGTAAACTTGGTTAGTCAAGATCTGAGAAGACTAATTTGAGCCGGCAAGAAAGGCTAGCCATTGATGAATTGAGTAATAATCAAATAGTTGTTAAACTCTCAGACAAAGGGGGCAACATGGTCACCCTACACAAGGAGAGACATACAATATTTTAGACATATCCAACTGATGTTTTCTTGTAAGACCTTAGACAATTACTCACTGATGCTAAAAGTGACCAATTACTTACTGAGGAGGAATTTAAATATGTATTCAATCAGACACAGTCAACTGAGACTTTATATGCCTTACCAAGAGTTCATTAAAAAAACGCACCCTATCCCTGGCTGATTGATTGTTTCTGGTAATGATAGATTAACCCCTTGAAGTCCAAGGCATTTTTTTTTTCTTTTTTTTGTATTTTTTAACTCCCCACTTTCCAAGAGACATAACTTTTTATTTTCCTGTCTATGGTGTGGTGTGAGGGCTTATTTTTTTGCAGGGGGAGAGGTCGTTTCTATTGCCACTATTTAAAGTGCTGTATAGTGTAATGGAAAACTGAAAAAAAAATTCTATGTGGGGTGGAATTGGGAAATACTACGATTCCTCCATTTTGGGGGGGGGGGGGGGTTCATTTTTAAGTCTTTCACCATGTGGTACAAACTACAAATTAACTTTATTCTGCTGGTCAGTACAATTACGGCGATACCAAATTTATCATCTAGTTTTTTTAATGTTTTACTACTTTTACAAATGAAAAACTATTTGTTAAAAGAGGAAAATTGTCTCGCTATATTCTGAAAGCCATAACTTTTTTTTGTGAACGCTTAATTTTTGCAGGACGGGATGTGATTTTTATTGCTACATATGATTCTTATGACTTAATACTTTTTTTTAGCACTAAGTTGACCAAAAATCAGCAATTCTGGCGTTTTAATTTCTTTATTTTTACTGCGTTCACCGCGCGAGTTGAATAATGATATATTGTTATAGTTCGGATTTTTACGGAGACGGCAATACCAATTTTGTTTATTTTTAAAATTACTTTAGAGGAAAAATTTTATTTTATTTTTTCCCAATACTGAAAACGTTAACTTTTTTTTACTCTTTATTAGTCCCCTTAGGGACTTGTATTGAACCAGATTGCTGGTTCAATACACTGAATTCTTAATGAATTGCAGCATATTGTCATTTTTACAGGCTTCTGTTAAGCCCTTGACCGTGGCATTTAGGTGGTTAAGCGGCCAGGAACAGAGCAGTCTCTGTTACACAGCTGACACCCGCAGCATATGGAGCGAGCTCAGCGCATGAGCCGGCCCCATACTCCAACCGCCGGCACCATGACGTACCGACACGTCATGGTGCGTCAAGGGGTTAACTCATGGTATTAGCACCTATGTGAATGAAATACTATCACCTTTCGTTGTTACTCTTCCTTCTTTTTTAAAAGATACCAAGGTCACTATCACCAGGCTGCACAAAATCTATGAAAACCCACTTTAGTCGCATGTCTTCATGTAAAGTCACTTTACACTAATATTCCTCATGATTTTGGCCTAATTGCCATTGAACATTTTATAGACACTAAAAAGGTACTCAGTTCTGTGTACACAATAAGTTTGTCATTTCAGTTTTGAATTTTTTGCTCACTCACAATCACTTTATCTTTGATGGTAAATATGACCAATCAAAGGGTATCACCATGGGCACTATTTGTGCACCCACTTTTTTTGGGTGTGGTGGGAAGACATTCATGTTTTTACTAATGATTTATTATTTTCACCTCTCACTCCCTTTTTTGGGTAGATATAGACCGAAAGATTTACTTTATAATTTTTTTTATTATTGAAACCACATAAGTACACATAGAATACCAAGATGTGTTGTGTAAAGCCTATCTCTAATTTTAGAATTAATCATGGTCAGCAGGATGGACACATACACACCAAGTTAACAGCTGTGCTTCAAATTCGATACCCGTTTATAGTTTGTCCTTTTAAAAACAGGCCATATATAACCAGCAGTAAAATGTTTGCGCAGGTGGTGTGACATAATATATGAGATGTCTACAACATATATGTACCTCAAACTACAATGTTACTGTACTTGCTAATTGTATGTCATGGTATATGTATTTAAAATACATTATAATAATAAATCTGTATAACATTAGCAGAAAGAGTCAATAATAAAGTGCAGCAACACAACATTCAAGAAAGTAAAATAAATAAAATACATATGTTAAAAACAAGTGCCTTAATTTCTGCACAGCTTAAAGGGAATGTGTCATCAGAGAATGACCTCATGTTTAAATCAAATTTTTATGTTAACATCTTAAGGACCGGGCCAAATTTGGCCTAGGACAGAACAATTTTTTTCCTCTTTGCATCCTGGTGCTCATAACTTTTCTTTTTTATTCAACAAAGTTGTATGAGATTTTTGTGGAACATATTGTACTTTATGTAGGTGCCATTTTTTGGTACATTTACATTATAGTTTAATTTATATACATTTTTATTTTGGCAAAAATGTAGAATAAAAACAGTTCCACGGCAGTTACATTTTTTTACAGCTTACACCAATTATAAATGATGCTATAAATTTTTTGTTACAGTAGTGACAATAGCAAATATGTGTATATTATTTTATGTTTTGGGACTCACATCCAATAAAGTTTATCTATTGTAAAAAATGTGCATTTGTGTGTCAAATTTACAGATTTTTTTAAATTTAACATTACTTTATTATTAATGTAACATTTTAATCGCAGGAGAACTTTCAATTTTAATGGACTGACATATATCTATATGCCAGTACATTAGCCTGCGTACTGATAGTACACAGCCAGTTGTTAGGGCATACCTAATTATGCCCTAACAACAGGAAATATGGTCAGAAAGCCCTGGGGTCTGTCAATGGACCCTGGGCTGTCTGCCCATAGAAGGCATGTCCCTCCATCCCGTCACAGGGATTTCCCATGACGTGATCAAAGTGAGTTCCCTCTTCTCATTTTCCTGTGAATGACGCGATCAGCTTTGATCGAGGCATTGAAGGAGTTAACGGCAGAGATCAGAGGTTTCTTTGATCTCAGCCGTTAGAGCAGGGCTGCCTGATCGTGCGAAAAAACTTGTGTCTGCGCAATTAATTAGCATGACATCTATGCTCATCATAATGCAGTAACATCCAACCGCTCATGATGAGCATAGGCGTCAAGCAGTTAAACAGATTTAGGACATTTTTTTCAATTTTCTTTGTCCCTATCTATATCAGGGGTCTCAAGCACGCGGCCCGCGGGCCGCATGCGGCCCCTGGGGCTGTCATCTGCGGCCCGCGGGACACAGAGCCGCTAGTATCGGCTCTGCTCCGAGACTCTGGAATTCCCTGACATCGCTGTCCACACATGAACAGCGATGTCTGGGGCTTCCCCAGAGCCGGAGTCCCGAGCAGAGCGCTGGTGTCGGCTCTGCTCCGGGACTCTGTGGAATTCCCTGACATCGCTGTCCACATATGAACAGCGATGTCTGAGGCTTCCCCAGAGCCGGAGTCCCGGGCAGAGCGCTAGTACAGGCTCTGCTCCGGGACTCTGTGGAATTCCCTGACATCGCTGCCCATATATGGACAGTGTGTCAGGGTCTTGCCCAGAGCGGAGCAGAGCGCTGGTGTCGGCTCTGCTCCTGGACTCTGTGGAATACCCTGATATCGCTGTCCACATATGAACAGTGATGTCTGGGGCTTCCCCAGAGCCGGAGTCCCGAGCAGAGCGCTGGTGTCGGCTCTGCTCCGGGACTCTGTGGAATTCCCTGACATCGCTGCCCATATATGGACAGTGTGTCAGGGTCTTCCCCAGAGCGGAGTCCCGGGCAGAGCGCTATTATCGGCTCTGCTCCGGGACTCTGGGGAAGCCTCTGACATCGCTGTCCATACATCGACAATTATGTCAGGGGCTTCCCCAGAGCAGGAGTCCCAGTGATGTCAGGAGCACAGCTGGAGTCCCAGGAAGAGCCTACTAGCGCTCTGCCTGGGACTCCAGCTCTGGGCAAGCCCCTGACATCACTGGGGCAGCCTCTACAGAGGGCACTGGGGCAGCCTCTACAGAGGGCACTGGGGCAGCCTCTACAGAGGGCACTGGGACAGCCTCTACAGAGGGCACTGGGGCAGCCTTTACAGAGGGCACTGGGGCAGCCTCTGCAGAGGCCACTTTGGCAGCCTCTACAGAGGGCACTTTGGCAGCTTCTACAGAGGACACTTTGGCAGCCTCTACAGAGGGCACTTTGGCAGCCTCTACAGAGGGCACTTTGGCAGCCTCTACAGAGGGCACTTTGGCAGCCTCTACAGAGGGCACTGTGGCAGCCTCTACAGAGGGCACTGTGGCAGCCTCTACAGAGGGCACTGTGGCAGCCTCTACAAAGGGCACTGTGGCGTTATCTATAAGTGGGTGTGCGACAGTATCTGAAGAGGACACTGGCATTATCTAGGGGTGTGTTGCATTATCTACAGAGGGCACTGTGGCCTTATCTACAGAGGGCACTGTGGCCTTATCTACAGAGGGCACTGTGGCCTTATCTACAGAGGGCACTGTGGCCTTATCTAGGGGTGTGTTGCATTATCCACAGAGGGCACTGTGGCAGCATCCACAGAGGGCACTGTGGCACTATTTAAAAAGGGGCTGCCCAATCTTGACATGTGTGCTAACTGAGCCGCCGGACTGCATTTAGCGACACTTAAACTGGAAAGCTGGATTGTTGAAATAAGCACGTGGAGAAATATCTCAAATTTTTAACCTAGCGCTATTATTATAGTAATGTAGTATTATTATTCTAGTAATATAGTGTTATAGTAGTTCAAATAACTAATTGATTAACAATAATTTTGTATTGTATCAAATTTGAAAGTAATGCGGCCCGTCAACTTCCCATTTTTTCTATATGATCTATATTATAAAATAAACCTAAAATCTTGCAGTTTTCACACTCACCACTGAGCCTCACCATAGACTGACTTTGGGAGGGCACCAGTCAGCTAGTATAACAGCACTTATGGGTAAGCAACTATTTATACACAATGTCAACTTTATATTTGCAGGAGAGGAATCTGCATATTATTAGTATATTTTGGCATTGGTTCATACTATTTTCTTCCTGTTGAGTATAGTGTTTGGCTGTGCTGGGTCTGGTTAACAACATTGTGACTCATCCTCTTTGTATGATCATTTTTTCTATGATCACTCATGTATGTGCATATATATATTTTTTAATCATCGAACAATAAAATGTATACTTTTTCATTAAATAGGGTGTGATGCTTATTCTGCTCTAATATAAGTTTGAATGACACTTCCTTTTCTGTATAGGTCACTTCTCAGCAGTCAACTTATTATCATCATCATCATCATCATCATCACAGGCAGGATTACAATGAAAGGTAAGACCTCGGGGGCGTGGCCTAACGCTGCACTGAGAGGACGCATTTTTTCCCAGTACTCCTAGCCAAGGACCAAATCTGGGGGAATCCTGCCAATCCATTGTCCCACAAGGGTAGAATCACCATGTCCCGGTTCCAGAGATTCAAGAGAGGCGTCCTGTGAGTCCATTTTGGCTGCTAGCATGGTTTTGAGTTTGTGGCCTAGATTTTTGGGCCACTCCTCTTGCGGCTCACTTCCGTCTGCTGAATACGCCGGAACATCCACCCGGGAGCCATCTGTCACCAGCGACATCCCTCCCTGGTGACCAGCTAACAGGAGAGGTGGTACCAGGTGAGGACAGAACATCCATTAGGGGAATCACCTCCCCCGCCCCCTTCTCAGTATTGTCCTGGGAAATTGTTGTCCTGGTATAATACGGGCACCCTCGTTTCCAGCAGACATGTTTGGGCCCTACCCTTCCTTGTTCCCTAATTTTAGGGCCTTAATAAATTGCCTCTTGAAATAGAAGAAATAATCCCCTCGGGCCGGCACAACTGCATATTTTTAATTTCCTGATTGATTGGAGCTTTAGATAATTAAATTTTTTCATAGATGTAGTGGTATGAGAGCTGTTTTTTTTGCGGGACGAGCTGTAGTTATTATTGGTACCATTTGGGGTATATGTGACTTTTTGATCACTTTTTATCCTATTTTTTGGGAGGCAAGGTGTCCAGCAATTCTGGCATTGTTATTTAGGCTTTTTTTTATACAGCGTTCACCATGCATTATAAATTACATGTTAGCTTTATTCTGCGGGTCAGTAGGATTCCGGCGATACCAAATTTATAGTACTTTTTTATATTTTACAACTTTTTGCACAATAAAATTACTTTTGCAAAAAGAATGTATATTTTCTGAACCATAACTTTTGCATTTTTTCAGCGACTGAGCTGTATGGGGGCTTGTTTTTTGCAAGACGAGCTATAGGTTTTATAGGTGCCATTTTTGGATACATGCGACTTTTTGATCATATTTTATTCCAATTTTTGTAAGGGCAAAGTGACCAAAAAATGACCAAAAAACAGAAATTCTGGCATTGTTTTTAATGGGTTTTTTATGCCGTTCTCCACGTGGAATAAATAACATAATATTTTTATCGTTCACGCCGTTAAGGTCGCGGTGATACCAAATATGTATGGTTTATTTATTTTTTTCAATAATAAAGGATTGATAGGGGAAAATGTTTTATTTAATTACTTGAAATGTTTATTATATTTTATTATTTATTAGTTTATTATTTTGACACTTTTTTTCTAGTCCCACTAGGGGACTTGAAGGTCCAACTGTCTGATTTCTTTTTTTTTATATATTGCACTACCTATGTAGTGCAATGTATTAGATCTGTCAGTCATTCACTGACAGCAAGCCGATTAGGCTTCGCCTCTGGGTGGGGCCTGATTGTCTTCCGTAATAGCAGAGCAGGAGGCCATCGTTAGGCCTCCTGTTGCCATAGCAGCAGTCGGCAGCCCTGCTATCGCATGCAGGGCTGACAATTTGCTGCGAACCTCTAAGATGCAGTGATCGCATTCGATCGCTGCATCTAAGGGTTTAAAGGCAGGGATCGGAGCCAGCTCCGGTTCCTGCCGTTACAGGTGGAGGACAGCTGTACAATACAGCTGACATCCACCGCTGATGACACCGGCTCAGCTTCTGAGCCGGCGCAATCTTACCGTCGGCTACGGAAACCTTTCAGGACCCGCCTCCGGGTGGGGCCTGGAAGGCTTCCATACTAGGCAGACCAGGAGGCCAGTATTAGACCCCCGGTTGCCATTGCAGCCACCGGCACCCCAGCAATTTCATTGCTGGGGTGCTGATGAGCTACAAACTCCTTAAATGCAGCGATCGCTTTTGACTGCTGCATTTAACGGGTTAATGGAAGGGATCAGAGCTAATTTCGGTCCCCGCCATTACAGCAGGGTGTCAGCTGTAACATGCAGCTGACACCCAGGGATGATGGCACTGAGCCAGTGCCATCCATTTATCGTAAGTGTATGACAAATTGCGGGAAGCACTGGCTTGACATGACGTATACCTACGACAAATGTCGAGAAGGGGTTAAAGATGTGGGGGTCAGTTCAACTGCAATACATTCTGCAATTTCCCATCCCCAAATGCAGACATAAATAAGTTAACATTTAGGGTATGTCCACACGCACTATTTACGGACGTAATTCAGGCGTTTTACGCCTGGAATTACGGCCGAAAATACTGCTTGAAAGCGTTGGCAAACATCTGCCCATTCATTTGAATGGGTTTTACGATGTACTGTGCAGACGGTCATTTTTTTTACGCGCCGCTGTCAAAAGACAGCGCGTAAAAAAGATGCCCGCGTCAAAGAAGTGCCTGTCACTTCTTGGGACGTAATTGGAGCCGTTTTCCATTGACTCCATTGAAAAACAGCTCCAATTACGTCCGTAATTGACGCTGCGAAAAACGCCTGCACTTGCCATTACGTCTGAAATTCAGGAGCTGTTTTCGCCTGAAAACAGCTCCGTAATTTCAGCCGTAACGGACGTGCACGTGTGAACATACGCTTATGCTGAAAATGAATTACTGATACAGAAGGTCGCATACGGGATGCATATTTGAAAAACAAGCAAAGAACATGTGTCCTGTGTGAGTTAGAGGACTAACTTTAGCTCCGTATTCAGAACTTTACAAACACAGCATTGATGTTTTATTAGTGTTAAGTTTTCTACTATGATTTCACTGAACTGCAGACTTTAACAATAGCAGTGTGTTACAGTTATGCTCCTGATCTCTTATACTTCTTTTAGCTGAGCCAAGGAAGTAAAAAAGAGGACCTCTGTACAGCGCTGCGTAATATGTTGGCGCTATATAAGTAACTGAAATAAATAAATAAGTAGCCAATCTTCAGCAGTCATTTTTAGGACTAAGTGACGCAAGCTTTATAGAAATGCATAGTGCCTGCTTTCTCCTCTCTCCATCCCTCTCCCCGATACCCCACATGATTTCAATGCAGTGTCCGATTTTTGACAGCCTGGAAGTTTAGGCCTGAGCTACACAGAGATTTTTTGTAGCACTTCTGATTGACTTAAACTATTTAGTGATCGCTGCACTCCACAAGATTACATACAACTCAATGGATTCCTATGAACTGCAGCTGTCACTTTAGTTTGTTAATAGTTAAAATCACTTGGAAACACTACAAAAAGTCTGTGTAGCCCAAGCCAAAATCTATAAAAATCAGGTAAACCATTAGTTTACAACAAAACTATGTTTTATGGCAGTTACTGTAGATCCACTTTATATAAAATCTTTGAAAAAAATAAAAAGTTTAATGAAAACTCCTATGCCAAGAAATAGGAGATAATGTTATGAGAAGTGTAAAAATCTCCATCAAACAGTGAGTCTCCAAACATAACAATATACAAATTGTCTTACCTACTATTTCACGAATCAGAATGTCATGTTCCAGAGCTGTTGGGTCACTGCATCCAGCTTTGCTAATGGCTTTGACACGTACCAAAATTTTATCACCAGTATTCAGATTTGTAATTTTGTAATGAGTGGAAATGCTAGGCTCTTTGTTCACAGACACCCACTCTTCACCTAAAAGAAAATATAGGGGCATTTAATGATACATTGCTCCAATAACAATTGTTAGCAAAAAAATTAAACTGTTACAACTCTCAATAAGCAAAGACATCATTAGATCTACTATCATGACAGATACAGCTACCATTGCTACCACCAAGATGGGTGCTATTACCACCACAATGATAAATGCTACCCAAATCACTCTCCCTCATCAACACTTTTAAAACCTTAAGGGAGTTGTCTCCAAAAAATATTTTTATTACGTCCACAGGATAGGTAATAAGTTTATGTTCAATGTGGGTCCAACCGATGGGACTCCCGGCGATCACTAGTACTATAATCCGGTGCACCCCCCCCCCCCCCCCACTGTTTGAATGGAGCGGTGGACACATGCACACTACTGTGCCTTCTATTTTCTATTAGAAATAGCGCAGTACAGCGCTCAGCCATCTCCATCAGCCCGATAGAGAATGATTAAAGAAGTAGTACACATGCATGACCCCCGCTATAATCAAACAGGGGACACGTTCCCTTTAAGTGAAAATCTCTCAGATACACGTGACATTCAAGTTGCACTTTTCAACTAAAACATTGCTCCTCATCCCCTTTTTCTAAGCTGCTTAGCTGCCGCAGTAGCTATTGATCACAGCATCTAAGTAAACAGGTTGAATCGAAGTGATCTTCGATTTTTGCCCGTTGCAGTGAGGTGTTTGCTGTAACATACAGCCGACAACTGCTCCAGTATGGAGCACGCTCAGCTAGTGTGTCTGCTCCATACTTCCCCTTGGCGGCTGGCTGCCACGTACATGTATGTGACATGTCGCCAAGGGGTTAATGTTTCTCTTGATTAGCAGTTGTTTTTGTCTTGCAACTCTCCCATGGGTGGCATTCTTTTTCTAGAGCTTCCCTTACACAGATTTTTTTTCTTCCAGTGTTTCAAAAATGCATAAAGGAAAAAAAACTCCTCCTTAAAACGGCAGCATTTTTTTAAAAATGTAACATCGGTGTTTATTTCGGTTTTGGTGGAGATTTTTATTTAGTGTGACCTTGTACAGTCAATAATTTTTTTCTGGTGTTTTACAGTGCTATGGAGAAGCTTATGGTAAAAAAAAGCCAAAGAAATCAAGTGCTCTTGTGATGCCAAAATAAAGGAAACACCCCAAAAATGAGCCCATTTTGGAATCTACACCCACAAGGAATTCATCTAGGGGTGTAGTGAGCATTTTGACCCCACAGGTGTTTCATAGATTTTATTAGAATTTGAACGTGAAAATGAAAAATGTTCATTTTCTCCAATAAGATGTAGTTTTAGGTAAAAAAAACAAACAATGTCTACAAGAAATAAAGAAGAAAAAGCCCTATAATATTTGTAAAGCAACTTCTCTGGAGTACAGAAAAATATCCCCCCCCCCCCCCCCACATGTGGTCATAAACTGCTGTTTGGGCTCACGGCAAGAATGAGAAGAGAAGGAGCGCCATTTGGCTTTTGGAGCACAGATTTTGCTGGATTGATTTCTTGGCACCATGTCGCTTTTGCAAAGACCCTAAGGTATCAGTACAGCGGAACCTACCCATAATTACAAGCCCATACCTAGTCTACCATTTCTCCTACGCTGACGCTATCATGGACCCCCTTGAGACCCTGACCCAGCAGATGGAGGGCCTCTCCCTACAGGTCCAGGCCCTAGCCCAGAGGGTCATCCAGGGTGACGCTGCCTTAGTAGTACCCCTCACCTCACCTCTAGAACCCGACCTCAAGTTACCTGACCGGTTTTCAGGGGACCGTAAGACGTTTCTCTCCTTCCGGGAGAGTTGCAGACTGTATTTCCGCCTAAAACCCCACTCCTCAGGTTCCGAGAACCAGCGGGTGGGTATCATCATATCCAGACTCCTGGAAGGGCCCCAAGAGTGGGCCTTCTCCTTGGCTCCTGACGCCCCTGAACTTTCCTCTGTTGATCGTTTTTTCTCTGCCCTCGGACTCATTTACGACGAGACTGACAGGACTGCTTTAGCCGAGAGTCAGCTGGTGATCTTACGTCAGGGTAGGAGACCGGTTGAGGAATACTGTTCTGATTTTAGAAAGTGGTGCGTAGCTTCTCGGTGGAACGATCCAGCCCTAAGGTGCCAGTTTAGGTTAGGATTATCTGACACCCTGAAGGATCTGCTGGTTAGCTACCCCTCTTCTTACTCCCTTGACCAGGTTATGGCCCTAGCAGTACGACTTGACCGACGTCTCAGGGAACGTCAGCTTGAACGTTTCAATGTGCTCCCCTCTGACTTTTCTGCGATCCCCCCCGAGGTCCCGTCTCCTCGCCCCTCCACGGAGGACTCGGAGGTACCTATGCAACTCGGGGCCTCCATGTCCCCTCGACAACGTAGGGAGTTTCGCAGAATGAATGGTCTCTGCTTCTACTGTGGGGACGACAAGCATCTACTGAACACCTGTCGCAGGCGCAAGAATAAAAAGCCGGAAAACTTCCGCGCCTAAGTGATCATCGGGGAGGTCACTTGGGCGCACAGGTATTTCCCGTTAATGTGAAACGCAATAAAATTTTGCTTCCCTTTCAGGTCTCGTTTGCTGGCCGGTCTGCCACGGGCAGTGCTTTCGTGGATTCTGGCTCATCTGCTAATATCATGTCTGTGGAATTTGCTATGTCTCTAAAAATGCCTTTTATTGATTTACCTTATCCTATCCCTGTAGTAGGTATCGACTCCACTCCCCTTGCTAATGGTTATTTTACTCAGCATACTCCTGTTTTTGAACTCCTGGTTGGCTCCATGCATTTGGAGCAGTGCTCTGTACTGGTGATGCAGGGATTATCGTCTGATCTGGTATTAGGTCTTCCCTGGTTGCAGTTGCATAATCCCACGTTTGATTGGAATACTGGGGATCTCACCAAATGGGGTAGTGAATGTCTGATGTCATGTCTTTCTGTTAACTCTATTTCTCCCCGGGAGGAGGTAAACACGCTTCCTGAGTTTGTTCAGGACTTCGCCGATGTGTTTTCTAAGGAGGCCTCCGAGGTGTTGCCCCCCCATAGAGATTACGATTGCGCCATCGATTTGGTGCCTGGTGCCAAGCTTCCTAAGGGTAGGATATTTAATCTTTCATGTCCTGAACGTGAAGCTATGAGGGATTATATCCAAGAATGCCTGGCCAAGGGTTATATTCGCCCCTCTACCTCTCCGGTAGGTGCTGGCTTCTTCTTCGTGGGGAAGAAGGATGGTGGTCTTAGGCCGTGCATTGATTATCGTAACCTGAATAAGGTCACCGTAAGGAACCAGTACCCACTTCCTTTGATTCCGGATCTTTTTAATCAGGTTCAGGGAGCCCAATGGTTTTCTAAGTTCGATCTACGGGGGGCATATAACCTTATCCGCATCAAAGAGGGGGATGAGTGGAAAACTGCGTTCAACACACCCGAAGGTCATTTCGAATACCTGGTCATGCCCTTTGGGTTGTGTAATGCCCCTGCTGTCTTCCAGAATTTTATTAATGAAATCCTGAGAGATTACCTGGGTAATTTTCTTGTTGTGTACCTTGATGACATACTGGTGTTTTCCAAGGACTGGTCCTCCCACGTGGAGCATGTCAGGAAGGTGCTCCAGGTCCTTCGGGAGAATAATCTGTTTGCTAAGACTGAAAAATGCGTCTTTGGGGTACAGGAGATACCATTTTTAGGGCAAATCCTCACTCCTCATGAATTCCGCATGGACCCTGCCAAGGTTCAGGCTGTGGCGGAATGGGTCCAACCTGCCTCCCTTAAGGCGTTACAGTGTTTTTTAGGGTTCACCAACTATTACAGGAGATTTATTGCCAACTTCTCGGTCGTCGCTAAGCCTCTTACGGACCTTACTCGCAAGGGTGCTGATGTCCTCCATTGGCCTCCTGAGGCTGTCCAGGCCTTTGAGACCCTCAAGAAGTGCTTTATCTCGGCCCCCGTGCTGATTCAGCCCAACCAAGAGGAGCCATTTATTGTGGAGGTTGACGCATCCGAGGTGGGAGTGGGGGCCGTCTTGTCCCAGGGTACCAGCTCCCTCACCCATCTCCGCCCCTGTGCTTACTTCTCTAGGAAGTTTTCGCCCACGGAGAGTAACTATGACATTGGCAACCGCGAACTTCTAGCCATTAAATGGGCTTTTGAAGAGTGGCGGCACTTCCTGGAGGGGGCCAGACACCAGGTAACGGTCCTTACGGATCACAAGAATCTGGTTTTCCTAGAATCGGCCCGGAGGCTTAATCCTAGACAAGCTCGTGGGCACTATTCTTTACCAGATTTAATTTCTTGGTTACCTATAGGGCTGGGTCCAAGAATATTAAGGCTGATGCTCTGTCACGTAGTTTCATGGCCAATCCTCCTTCCGAGAAGGATCCTGCTTGTATTTTACCCCCTGGTATAATCGTTTCTGCCACGGATTCTGATTTAGCTTCTGATATCGCGGCTGATCAGGGTTCAGCTCCCGGGAACGTCCCTGGGGACAAACTGTTTGTTCCCCTTCAATACCGGCTAAGGGTACTCAGGGAAAACCATGACTCCGCTCTATCTGGTCATCCTGGCATCTTGGGCACCAAACACCTCATTACCAGAAACTATTGGTGGCCTGGGTTGCCTAAAGACGTTAGGGCTTACGTCGCCGCTTGTGAGGTTTGCGCCAGGTCCAAAACCCCTAGGTCCCGACCTGCGGGCCTACTACGTTCCTTGCCCATTCCCCAGAGACCTTGGACCCATATCTCCATGGATTTTATAACCGATTTGCCCCCATCTCAGGGCAAGTCGGTGGTGTGGGTGGTAGTAGACCGCTTCAGCAAGATGTGCCCCTTTGTGCACCTTAATAAGCTACCTAACGACAAGACGTTAGCTTCTTTGATTGTGAAACACATCCTGCGTCTCCATGGGGCCCCAGTCAATATAGTTTCTGACAGAGGGGTACAATTTGTTTCCTTATTTTGGAGAGCTTTTTGTAAAAAGTTGGAGATTGATCTGTCCTTCTCCTCCGCCTTCCATCCCGAAACTAATGGCCAAACGGAAAGGACTAACCAATCCCTGGAACAATATTTAAGGTGTTTCATCTCTGACTGTCAATTCGATTGGGTCTCATTCCTTCCCCTTGCTGAATTTTCCCTGATTAACCGGGTCAGTAACTCGTCAGGGTATCTCCCCGTTTTTCTGTAATTTCGGGTTTAACCCAAGGTTCTCCTCCATTTCCCCTGGTTGTTCCAATAATCCTGAGGTAGAGGATGTTCATCGGGAACTGTGCACAGTCTGGGCCCAGGTTCAGAAGAACCTAGAGGCGTCCCAGAGCGCACAAAAGATTCAGGCTGATAGTAGACGTTCTGCTAACCCCCGGTTTGTCGTCGGGGATTTGGTCTGGTTGTCGTCCAGGAACTTGCGCCTTGAGGTCCCGTCCAGGAAGTTTGCTCCCCGATTTATTGGACCTTATAAGATCATTGAAGTCCTCAACCCTGTATCCTTCCGTCTGGAGCTGCCCCCATCCTTTCGCATACATGACGTCTTCCATGCCTCCCTCCTTAAACGCTGCTCCCCGTCCTGGTCCCCCTCGAGGAAACCTCCTGTTCCCGTTCTCACCCCTGGGGGGTGGAATTCGAGGTGGCCAAGATTATGGACAGTAGGATGGTCCAGGGCTCCCTCCAGTACCTGGTCCATTGGAGAGGATACGGGCCGGAGGAGAGGACTTGGGTACCTGCTCGTGATGTTCACGCTGGGGTATTGATCAGGAGGTTCCACCTTCTCTTCCCTACTAAACCGGGTCCTCTTAGTAAGGGTCCGGTGGCCCCTCATAAAAGGGGGAGTACTGTTAGGGATCTGCCAGGTACTACGTCTAGGTATACTCCTGGGATTAATCAATCCACACCTGAGGCAAGACCTCTTAGACTGATACCGGCTCCCACCAACCAGGGTGGCAGGCTCAGGAGTGGGAGAGCCTATCGCGGCCTGGTCAGTCGGAGTTAGCTCCGCCCCCTGTCCATTATTACCTGCCGTGTTTTTTTCCTCAGTGCTTGTAATTCTTCTGGATTCCTGTCCCCACTGCTGCTTGCTCCAGCCTGCTTCTGCCGTGCTTCTGCCTTGCTGCAGTTCCACTTAACCTGCTTCGCTTTGCCCCTGGCTTGCTTCCTTCTCCGTGCTCACGTTGGTATACTCCACTTCATCCTGGTCCTGACTACTCGTTCGCCGCTCCGTTTCCTCGCGGCGTTCCGTGGGCTACTGCCCCTTCCCTTGCGTGTTCCCTGTTTGTTCTCCCGTGCACTTAGACAGCGTAGGGACCGCCGCCCAGTTGTACCCCGTTGCCTAGGGCGGGTCGTTGCAAGTAGGCAGGGACAGGGCGGTGGGTAGATTAGGGCTCACTTTCCCTTCACCTCCTTCCTGCCATTACAAGTACCATGTGAAATTGAGACCTAATTTGTCGATTTACAACGTAATGGTTCACGATTGCAGAGGTTTTGATGTGAAATAATAAAATAAACACCTTAGAAGCCAAGTTTGGAAACTACACCCTTCAAGGCATCTATTAAGGGCTGTAGTGAGTATTTTCACCCCACAGGTCTTTTCCATAAATGAATGCGCTGCGATTGGTGCAAAGTATTGGTGCAGTGGTGGATGTCAGCTGTATGTTACAATGGACATCCACCACTGATGACGCCGGCTCAGCTCCTGAGTCGGCGCCATCTTGCCGGTGGCTACGGAAGCCATTTAGGCCCGCCTCTGGGTGGGGCCTAAACTGCTTCCATACTAGGCAGACCGGGAGGCCAGTATTAGGCCTCCGGTTGCCATTGCAGCCACCGGAACACCGGCAATTTCATTGCTGGGGTGCCGATGAGCTGCAAACCTCTTAAATGCAGTGTTCGATTTTGACTGCTGCATTTAAGGGGTTAATGTCGAGGATCGAAGGTAACTTCAGTCCCCGTCATTACCCCAGGGTGTTAGATGTAACATTCAGCTTCTGAGCCCTCGTCATCCATTTGTTGTATGGATACGGAAAAATGCGGGAAGCACTAGCTTTCCATGACATATCCTTACGAAAAATGTCGGGAAGGGTGTTAATCGGTTTCATTAAGCCTGCCTGTAGAATCAAGGTTGTCGGACCACTATACCCAGCAGTTACATAGTTACATAGTTTGTACGGTTGAAAAAAGACACATGTCCATCAAGTTCAACCAAGGGATGGGAAAGGGGAAGTGGGATGGGAAAGGGGAAGTAAAAAATTTCTACACATAGGAGCTAATATTTTTTTGTTCTAGGAAATTATCTAAGCCTTTTTTAAAGCCATCTACTGTCCCTGCTGTGACCAGCTCCTGCGGTAGGCTATTCCATAAATTCACCGTTCTCACAGTAAAGAAGGCTTGTTGCCTCTGCAGGTTGAACCTTTCTTTTTCCAGACGGAGGGAGTGCCCCCTTGTTTTTTGAGGGGGTTTTACATGGAACAGGATTTCACCATATTTTTTGTATGTGACATTCATATATTTATATAAGTTAATCATGTCCCCCCTTAGTCGTCTTTTCTCAAGGCTAAATAGGTTTAGTTCTTTTAATCTTTCCTCATAACTTAGATTCTAAATGCCCCTTATTAGCTTCGTTGCTCTTCTTTGTATTTTTTTCGTACTCCATGGCATCCTTTCTATGAACTGGAGCCCAGAACTGGACTGCATATTCTAGATGAGGCCTCACTAATGCTTTGTAAAGTGGTAATATTACATCCCTGTCCTGCGAGTCCATGCCTCTTTTGATACACGACAATATTTTGCTGGCCTTTGAAGCAGCTGATTAACACTGCATGCTGTTATTTAGTTTATGATTTACAAGTACACCCAGATCCTTCTCAACAAGTGAATCCGCCAGTGTAGCTCCCCCTAGGACATATGATGCATGCAGGTTGTTCGTACCCAGGTGCATGACTTTACATTTATCTACATTAAACTTCATTTGCCAAGTGGAAGCCCAAACACTTAGTTTGTTTAAATCTGCCTGCAATTCACAAACATCTTCCATAGTCTGAACTATATTGCATAGCTTGGTGTCATCTTCAAAAATAGAAATAGTGCTATTAATCCCATCCTCTATATCATTAGTAAATAAGTTGAATAATAGTGGTCCCAGCACTGAACCCTGGGGTACACCACATATAACTGGGGACCATTCAGAGTAGGAATCATTGACCACAACTCTCTGGTTACGGTCCTTAAACCAATTCTCAATCCAATTACAAACTATACTTTCTAAACCTATTGTCCTTGATTTACCCATTAGACGTCTATGGGGGACAGTGTCAAATGCCTTTGCAAAGTCCAAAAACACTATATCCACAGCGGCTCCTCTGTCTAGGCTTCTGCTTACCTCTTCATAAAAACAAATCAGGTTGGTTTGACAGCTTCTGTCCTTTGTAAAACCGTGCTGGCTGTCACTTATAATACTATTTATTGTCACATAATTCTGTATATAGTCCCTCAATAGCCTCTCAAACATTTTCCCCACAATTGATGTTAAGCTTACTGGTCTATAATTACCCGGCGAAGACCTAGAGCCCTTTTTGAAAATAGGCACCACATTTGCCCTGCGCCAGTCCCTTGGCACTATACCAGTCATGAGAGACTCTCTAAATATTATGAAGAGGGGGACTGAAATATCTGAACTAAGCTCCTTAAGAACTCTAGGGTGTAACCCATCTGGTCCCGGGGCCTTGTGTACATTTATTTTATTTAATTTAGCTTGCACCATATCTACATTCATCCAATTCAGTATATCAACTGATATATTAACAGCACTGGCAGCGGCTACATCAGCTGCTCCTTCTTCTGTTGTATATACAGAGCGGTAGAACCCATTTAGTAACTCTGCCTTCTCTTGACACCCTGTGACCAACTGCCCATTACCACTATCTAAGGGTCTTACATGTTCAGACCTTGGCTTTTTTGCATTTATATGCTTGAAGAATATTTTAGGATTTGTTTTACTATCCTTGGCCACCTGCCTTTCATTTTGTATTTTTGCTGATTTTATTATCTTTTTACAGATTTTATTAACCCCTTCCCGCTCCTTGACCTACTATTACGTCATGGCAGCTGTATCGTTCGCGCTCCATGCCGTAATAGTACGTCTCAGGAGTAACGGCCGTTTCGGCCGTCCTCCCGACACATACAGGAGCTGTGACGCTGCTGTCTTGTTCAGCAGCTGTCACAGCTCCTACAGCGGGGACCGATCGCTGTGTCCCCGCTGATTAACCCCTTAAAAGCCGCGTTCTATAGAGATCGCGGCTTTTTAGGGGTTAAGCTGCCATCGCCGGCCTGCTACGCGACAGCGGCCGGCGATGGTGACTATGGCAACCGGACACCAAACAATGGCGTCCGGCTATGCCATAGACGGAAGCCTAGTGGGTCCTGACAACGTCAGGACCCACTATGCTTGCTGTCAGTGAGTAGCTGACAGTTCTAATACACTGCACTACGCATGTAGTGTAGTGTATTAGAATAGCGATCAGGGCCTCCTGCCCTCATGTCCCCTAGTGAGACAAAGTAATAAAGTAAAAAAAAAGTTAAAAAAAGATGTGTAAAAATAAGAAAATAAAAGTTTTAAAAGTAATAAAAGTAAAAGTCCCACTCTTTCCCTTATCAGTCATTTATTATTAATAAAAATATATAAACAAACAAATAAACTATACATAATTGGTATCGCCGCGTCCGTAACGGCCTGAACTACAAAATTATTTTGTTATTTATCCCGCACGGTGAACGCCGTAAAAAAAAATATTAATAAACCGTACCACAATCACAATTGTTTGGTCACTTCACCTCCCAAAAAATGGAATAAAAAGAGATCAAAAAGTCGCATGTACCTAAAAATGGTACTGATGGAAAATACAGTTCGTTACGCAAAAAATAAGTCCTCGCACGGCTTTATTGATTGAAAAATAAAATCGTTCTGGCTCTTAGAATAAGGTAACACAAAAAGTGAATGATTGTTTACAAAACGTATTTTATTGTGCAAACGCCATAAGACATAAAAAAAAACTATAAACATCTGGTATCGCCGTAATCGTATCGCCCCGCAGAATAAAGTTAATATATCATTTATAGCGCACGGTGAACGCTGTAAAAAAAAAAGTATACAAAAACAATAGTAGAATTGCTGTTTATTAGTCACCACGCCACCTAAAAATGGAATAAAAACTGATCAAAAAGCCGCATGCACCCCATGAAAACTACAATGGATTCCTCAAGGGGTCTAGTTTCCAAATTGGGGTCACTTTTGGGGGGTTTCCAATGTTTTGGCACCACAAGACCTCTTCAAACCGGACATGGTGCCTAATAAAAAAGAGGGCTCAAAATCCGCTAGGTGCTCCTTTGCTTCGGAGGCCGGTGCTTCAGTCCATTACCGCCCGAGGGCAACATGTGGGATATTTCTCTAAACTGCAGAATCTGGGCAATAAGTATTGAGTTGCGTTTCTCTGATAAATCCTTTTGTGTTATAAAAAAAATGGTATAAAAAGAGTAAATTTCACCTCTACTTTGCTCTAAATTTCTGTGAAACACCTAAAGGGTTCATAAACTTTCTACATGCTGTTGTGAATACTTTGAGGGGTCTAGTTTCTAAAATGGGGTGTTTGATAGGGGTTTCTAATATATGGGCCCCTCAAAGCAACTTCAGAAATGAACTGGAACCTAAAAAAATAAATAAATGAGGCAATACTTCGCTTCTTACATTATACTGATAATGAGCAGTGCCCACTCCGAGATTACCCCAGTTTTGACCGTTTGTATAAACGGAGACCCCTATTAGACCGTTCCAGTGCCCGGTTTTCCCAAGCATACACCCCCGAGAAATGTTTTTCTATTGATGAGTCCCTGGTACATTTTAAAGGGAGGGTTCAATTCCGCCAGTACCTGCCAGGTAAGAGGGCAAGGTATGGCGTGAAGATGTATAAGCTGTGCGAGAGTGCATCAGGGTATACCTACAGGTTTAGGATATATGAAGGAAAGGCCACCCCCAAACCAGACTGCATCCTGGACTACAATAGGTACATGGGAGGGATGGACTTGTCAAATCAAGTCCTGAAGCCCTACAGCGCCATGCGGTGTGGTATAAGAAGCTGGCCGGGCACATCATACAGATGGCTTTGTACAATTCGTATGTGCTACGTCGATGTGCAGGCCAGAGGGGAACTTTCCTGGAATTTCAAGATCTAATCTTTAGGGACCAGGAAGGGGGGGCACCCAGTACTTCTGGAAGCGAGGCCACACGCATCGTACCAGGGCAACACTTTCCAGGAGAAGTTCCCCAAACCGGTGGAAAGGGAAAGAGTCAAAAGAGGTGCAGAGTCTGCTATAAGAGGGGGATAAGGAAGAACACAATATACCAATGTGACACGTGTCCCGAAAAACCAGGGCTCTGTATAAAAGATTGTTTTAAAATGTATCATACATCCCTTGATTTTTAATTTACCCTGATGCACTCCGCACAGCTTACCCCCCTCATCTTTCCCTTCTGAGCCCTGCCGTATGCCCAGGCAGCTGATAACAGCCACATGTAGGGTATTGTCGTACCCAGGAGAACCCACATTACAATTTAAGGGGTGTATATCTCCGGTGGCGCATGCTGGGCACACTATATTGGACACTGAAATGGCATATACATATATAAAATTGCAAATCTCACACTGCACCATCTGTTGCGCATTATCTTTTACACAGTACCTGTGGGGTCAAAATGCTCACTACACCTCTAGATGAATGTCTTAAGGGTGTAGTTTTTAAAATGGGGTCACTTCTCGGGGGTTTCAACTGTACTGGTACCTCAGGGGCTTCTGCATACATGACTTAGCACCAGAAAAGCTCCAGTAGGCCAAATGGTGGTCCTTTTGTTCTGAGCCCTCCCATGGGCCCAAACGGCAGTTTATCACCACAAATGGGGTATTGCCGCACTAAGGACAAATTGGGCAACAAAATGGGGTATGTTGTTCCTTGTGAAAATAAGAAATTTTGATCAAAAATGACATCTTATTGGAAAAAATATCATTTTTTTCATTTCACAGCCCAATTCAAATAGGTGCTGTGAAAAAACTGTGCGGTCAAAATGATAACAAAAACCATAAATGAATTCCTTGAGGGGTGTAGTTTCCAAAATGGGGTCACTTCTGGTGGGTTTCCATTGCTTTGATACCTCTGGGGCTCTGCAAATGCGACATGGCACCCGAAAACCAATCCAGCAAAATCTGGACTCCAACAAACACATAGCGCTCTTTTCCGTCTGAGCCCTCCCATGGGCCCAAACGGCAGTTTATCACCACAAATGGGGTATTGCCGCACTAAGGACAAATTGGGCAACAAAATGGGGTATGTTGTTCCCTGTGAAAATAAGAAATTTTGATCAAAAATGACATCTTATTGGAAAAAATATAATTTTTTTCATTTCACAGCCCAATTCAAATAGGTGCTGTGAAAAACCTGTGCGGTCACAATGATAACAAAAACCATAAATGAATTCCTTGAGGGGTGTAGTTTCCAAAATGGGGTCACTTCTGGTGGGTTTCCATTGCTTTGATACCTCTGGGGCTCTGCAAATGCGACATGGCACCCGAAAACCAATCCAGCAAAATCTGGACTCCAACAAACACATAGCGCTCCTTTCCTTCTGAGCCCTCCCATGGGCCCAAACGGCAGTTTATCACCACAAATGGGGTATTGCCGCACTAAGGACAAATTGGGCAACAAAATGGGGTATGTTGTTCCCTGTGAAAATAAGAAAATTTGATCAAAAATGACATTTTATTGGAAAAAATATCATTTTTTTCATTTCACAGCCCAATTCAAATAGGTGCTGTGAAAAAACTGTGCGGTCAAAATGATAACAAAAACCATAAATGAATTCCTTGAGGGGTGTAATTTCCAAAATGGGGTCACTTCTGGTGGGTTTCCATTGTTTTGATACCTCAACGCCTCTTCAAACCTGGCATGCTGCCTAAAATATATTCTAATAAAAAAGAGGCCTCAAAATGCACTAGGTGCTTCTTTGCTTCTAGGGCTTGTGTTTTAGTCCACGAGCGCACTAGAGCCACATGTGGGACATTTCTAAAAACTGCAGAATCTGGACAATACATATTTAGTAGTGTTTCTCTGGTAAAACCTTCTCTGTTACTAAAAAAAATTGAATAAAATTGAAATTCAGCAGAAAAAATGAAATTTGCAAATTTCATTTCCACATTGCTTTAATTCCTGTGAAATGCCTGAAGGGTTAAAAAACTTTCTATATGCTGTTTTGAATACTTTGAGGGGTCTAGTTTTTAAAATGGGGTGTTTTATGGGGGTTTCTAATACATAGGCCCCTCAAATCCACTTCAGAACTGAACTGGCACCTTCAAAAAAAGGCTTTTGAAATTTTCTTAAGAATATGAGAAATTGCTGTTTATGTTCTAAACCTTGTAACGTCCAAGAAAAATAAAATAATGTTCAAAAAACGATGCCAATCTAAAGTAGACATATGGGAAATGTGAACTAGTAACTATTTTGGGTGGTATAACCGTCTGTTTTTCAAGCAGATGCATTTAAATTCTGAAAAATGCTATTTTTTGTAAATTTTCTCTAAATTTTGCAATTTTTCACAAATAAAGACTGAATATATCGAACAAATTTTACCACGAACATGAAGCCCAAAGTGTCACGAGAAAACAATCTCAGAATCGCTTGGATAGGTTTAAGCATTCCGACGTTATTACCACATAAAGTGAAATATGTCAGATTTGAAAAATGGGCTCTGAGCCTTAAGGCCCAAACTAGGCTGCGTCCTTAAGGGGTTAAGCTCTTTATATTTTACAAAGACTACAGCTGTACCCTCAGATTTGTATTTTTTAAATGCCCTTTTTTTGTAATGTATTGCCCTTTTTACAGAAGGTGTAAGCCATGTGGGGTTTAATTTTAGTCGTTTATACTTGTTACCTATAGGAATAAATTTTGTACTATAATTACCCAAAGTAGATTTGAAAATCTCCCATTTATCATTTGTCCCATTATTTAACATTAGTTCTTCCCAGTCTATATCCTGAATTTCAGCCCTCATCCTGGGGAAATTGGCCTTCTTAAAATTAAATGTTTTTGCCCTCCCAGCCTGCGATTGTTTTTTACAGTATAGGTAAAATTTAACTATATTGTGATCACTGTTACCGAGGTTTTCACAAACATTGACGTTCCCAACAAGATCTGCATTATTAGAAATGACCATATCCAACAGAGCTTCACCTCTAGTCGGGTCTTCCACAAACTGGCCCATAAAATTTTCCTGCAACAGGTTGAGGAAATGTCTCCCCTTTGCAGTTGAAGCCGAACCTTGACACCAATTAATATCCCGGAAATTAAAATCTCCCATTATCACTACAGTGCCCGCCTGTGCAGCCCGCTCCATCTGTTTATATATTTGACCTTCTATGTCTTCAGTTATATTGGGGGGTCTATAGATTACACCAAAAGTAATTTTTTCAGTGTTTACCTCCCTTTCTAGTTCCACCCACAAGGTTTCAACCTCCTCACAGTATTCACCCACTATTGTCTCATTCACACTCGCCTTCATATCGCTTCTCACATACAGACATACACCACCGCCTTTCCTATTTGCCCAGTCTTTCCGAAACAGTGTAAAACCCTGTAGATTTACAGCCCAATCATGTCAAGAGCCCAGCCATGTCTCAGCAACACCAACTATATCTATATCTTCTTCCAGTATCAAGGCCTCCAGCTCCCCCATTTTGCTTGCTAGACTTCTGGCATTTGTGAACATACACTTTAACTTGCCTTTAAAGGTTTCACTTTCAGTATCAGAAATGTGATTATTTGACATTTGGACCTTTTTATTTTCACTGCTGTTTTGTAACGAAAGGATCTCCTTATCTTGTTGCCTAGTCCTCTCCCCACCGTCTGTTTCTCCCCCCACCAATATAGTCTGACCCCTGTCTAACCTAACTACCCCTTTATTTTCTACATTGGCCTCCCTCCTCAGCCCTAGTTTAAACACTCTGCCACCCCAGCTAGAATTCTCTCCCCCAGCACAGCGAACCCCCTTCCATTTAGGTGCAAATCATCTGCAGAATACAGTTTGTACCCCAATGAAAAGTCAGCCCAGTGCTCTAGGAACCCAAAGCCTTCTCCTCTACACCAAGACTTAAGCCATGCATTTAACTCCCTGAGCTCCTGCTGTCTTTCCTGTGATGCGCATGGCACAGGCAGTATTGCTGAGAATACAACCTTGGAGGTCCTTCCCTTCAGCTTGTAGCCTAGTTCTTTAAAATTATTCTTAAGGCTCCTCCACCTACCATTTATTCTGTCGTTGGTACCGACATGGACCACAACAGCTGGATCATCACCAGCCCCTCCCAGCAATTTGTCCACCCGTTCCACCACATGCCGAACCCTGGCACCAGGGAGACAGCAAACCATTCGGTTGAGGCGGTCTTGGCGACAAATTATTCTATCCGTCTTCCTGATTATAGAATCCCCTACAACTATCAATTGTCTTGGCTTACCTGCATTACCATCCCGTCGACTACTAGCTGGGCTGTTCTCCCGGCTGTTACCAGCACAAACAATATAACAGGCCTACCAACAATACTTTTTCCTATTTTTTTTACTTTTACTGAAAAGGACTATCTGTGAATACTAGTTTGTCTTTCTTCCTTTTGCTGTGGGAGTTGGAGCTTTTTTTTCTGAGCGATATTGGGAACTGTTGTAGCTGTGATGGTATTTATGCCTCTCTGAGATAAATGCAATAAGCGCTTGAAATCACTGAATAACATCTATGTATTTAAAAAAAACCTGCTCTGAATGGTCCCCGATTATAAGTGGTGTACCCCAGAGTTCCATGTTGGGACCACTATTATTCAACTTATTTATTAATGATATAGATGATGGGATTAATAGCACCATTTCTATTTTTGCAGATGACACCAAGCTATGTATTATTGTTCAGTCTTTAGAAGATGCTCATAAATGACAAGCTGATTTTGACACTAAGTGTTTGGGCATCCACTTGTCAAATGAGGTTTAATGTAGATAAATGTAAAGTTATGCATCTGGGTACCAACAACCTGCATGCATCATATGTCCTAGGGAGCGCTATACTGTGGGAGTCACTTGTTGAGAAGGATCTGAGTGTACTTGTAGATCATAAACTAAATAACAGCATCCAATATCAATCAGCTGCTTCAAAGGCCAGCAAGATATTGTCGTGTATTAAAAGAAGCATGGACTCGCGGGACAGGGATATAATATTACCACTCTACAAAGCATTAGTGAGGCCTCATCTAGAATACGCAGTTCAGTTCTGGGCTCCAGTTCATAGAAAGGATGCCCTGGAGTTGGAAAAAATACAAAGCAGAGCAACGAAGCTAAGCATGGAGAATCTAAGTTATGAGGAAAGATTAAAATAATTAAACCTATTTAGCCTTGAAAAGAGACGACTAAGGAGGTACATGATTAACTTATATAAATATATTAATGGCACATACAAAAAATATGGTGAAATCCTGTTCCATGTAAAACCCCCTCAAAAAACAAGGGGGCACTCCCTCCGTCTGGAGAAAAAAAGGTTCAACCTGCAGAGGCGACAAGCCTTCTTTACTGTGAGAACGGTGAATTTATGGAATAGCCTACCGCAGGAGCTGGTCACAGCAGGGACAGTAGATTGCTTTAAAAAGGCTTAGATAATTTCCTAGAACAAAAAAACATCAGCTCCTATGCCAATGTGTCGAATTTTTTCCCTTCCCTTTTCCCATCACTTGATGGACATGTGTCTTTTTTCAACCGTACTAACTATGTTATATTCCTCTGGACATATGGCATATATTGCGCCTAAACCCAGAAAACTACAACTAAAAGATGACAGACGTGAGTCAGGGTTGGTGTTGGGGGAATAAATCCCCTGGATGTGGAAAGGGGGAGGAAAGTGCCTCATCTGAGGAAACGCAGAGACCTATCAAAGAATGTATTCAAGAAGCCATAAAGGATTTGCTGCCTTCTTTGCACAAAACTGGAGAAATCAATTGCACAATCTCTACATATATTGAGATAAGATGTCACAGCTCAATCCACTAAACTTGATTTCTTGGAATAAAAAATAGTGACTATGAAGGACGAGGTAGAAGCACAACATGCTGCAATAAGGGGCTTAATAAGGATAATAAGTTGTCAAAGATGAAAATGGACGATCTTGAAAATAGGTTAAAGCAGAATAATATAAATATAATTGGTCTGCCAGAATCTTTTTCCTCCTAAGAGAATGGGAGATGTTGTAACAAAAGAAATTACCAAAGCTTTGAATATTAAGAAAGAAGTTAAATTGGAACAAATAAACAGGATAGGCTCAACAGTATAGGAAAATTGGGAGCCACGGCCAGTGATTGCCAGTTTGATGGATTTCATTAATAAACAAAAATTGATGATGGCCTTTAACCCCTTGGAGACAGTTTTGGCCTTGTGGACACATCCTATTTTTTCAAATCTGACATGTGTCAATTTATGTGGTAATAACTTGGGAATGGTTTTACTTATCCAAGCGATTCTGAGAACATTTTCTCGTGACATATTGTACTTTATGTTAGTGAAAAAATTTGATTGATAAATTCAATATTTATTTTTGAAAAACCCCAAATTTAGAGAAAATTTGGAAAAATTAGCATTTTTCTAAATTGAAATGTATCTGCTTCTAAGGCAGAGAGTAATACCACAGAAAATAGTTACGAGTGAACATTTCCCATATGTCTACTTTATGTTTGCATTGTTTTTTGAACATTCTTTAATTTTTCTACGACGTTACAAGGCTTAGAATTTTAGCAGCAATTTCTCACATTTTCAAGAAAATTTCAAAAGGCTATTTTTTCAGGGACCAGTTCAGTACTGAAGTGGCTTTGAGGGTCTTATATATTAGAAAGTCCCTATAAATCACCCCATTTTAAAAACTGCACCCCTCAAAGTATTCAAAACAGCATTTAGAAAGTGTCTTAACCCTTTAGGCATTTTACAGGAATGAAACTAATGTGTAGGTGAGATTTACAAATTTCTTTTTTTTTGCCAAAATTCATTTGTATTAAAAAAAAATTGTAACACAGAAGGTTTTACCAGAGAAACGCAAGTTAATATTTATTGCCCACATACTGCAGCTTTTAGAAATATTCCACATGTGGCCCTAGTGTGCTAATTGACTGAGAACCAGGCCTCCGAAGCAAAGGAGCACGTAGTGGATTTTCAGGCCTCCTTTCTGTTAGAAAATAATTTAGGCACCATGTCAGGTTTGAAAAGGTCTTGTGGTGCCAAAACATAGGAAAACCCCTAACAAATACACCATTTTGGAGACTACACACCAAAGGAATTAATCTAGGGATATAGTGAGCATTTTGATCCCACAGTTTTTTTGCTAAATTTCTTTGAATTAATCTATAAAAATGAAAATCTAAATTTTTTCCAATAAAACATACATGTTTTCATTTTTACAAGGAATAAAAGAGGAAAAAACACCCCAATATTTGTAAAGCACCTTCTCCCGATTACGGAAATACCCCATATGTGGTCATAAACTTATGTTTGAAAACACGACAGACCTCAAATTTTGCTAGAATGGTTTTCGGTGCCAAGTGACCCCATTTTGGAAACTACACCTCTTATGGAATTTATCTAGGGGGTATAGTGAGCATTTTGACACCACAGATTTTTTTGCAGAATTAATTAGAAGTAGGCCGTAAAAATGAAAATCTAAATTTTTTCCCATAAAATGTAGTTTTACCTTAGATTTTTTCATTTTCACAAGGGCTAAAGGAAAATAAGCACAACAATATTTGTAAAGCTATTTCTCCTGAGCACGGCAATACCTCATATGTGGACATAAATTTCTGTTCGTAGCCACGGCAGGGCTTAGAAGGGAAGGAGCGTTATTTAGCTTTTGGAGCTCAAATTTTTCTGGAATGGTTTGCGGCGCCATGTCACATTTGCAATGCCACTACGGGACCAAATCAGTGGGAGCCCCCCAAAAGTGACCCAATTTGGGAAACTACACCCCTGAAGGAATTTATTGAGGGGTATAGTGAGCATTTTGACCCCACTGTTTTTTTCAGAATTTAGTGTAATTATGCTGTGAAATTGAATTTTTTTTTTCTGGATAAAACGTGGAAATTTTCACGTTTTACAAGCAATAAAGGAGAAAATGCACCCCAGAATTTAAAAAACAATTTCTCCCGATTACGGCAATACCCCATATGTGGTAATAAACTGCTGTTTCGACACACGGCAGGGCTCAGAAAGGCAGGAGCGCTATTTGGTATGCAGATCTGGCTGATTTTATTATTGGGTGCTATGTCGCATTTGCAAAACCCTAAGGTACCACAGTACAGTGGAAGCCCCCAAGAAGTGATCCCATTTTAGAAACTACACCACTCAATGCATTTATCATTTGCCTGGACAAATGACAGGGTTCAGAATTGAAGAGCACCATGCGCATTTGTGGCCTATTTTGGTGATTTTCACAGCATTCGCCCACAATTGCAGGGCTCTGAGGTCTGAGGTCAAATAATAAAACAAACCACCAAGTAGTGACCCCTAATTTGGAAACTACACCCCGTAGGGCATATTAAGGGGTGTAGTGAGCATTTTGACACCACATGTTTTTTCCTTCTAAATTAACACGTAGCGGATGGTGCAAAGTAAAAATTGCAATTTTCCACTGATATGCCATTTTAGTGCACAATATGTTGTGCCCAGTTTGTGCCATTGAAGACAAATACCTCATAAAATGTTAAGCAGGTTCTCCCAGGTATGGTGATGCCATATATGTGGACGTAAACTGCTGTTTGGGCACACTGTAGGGTTCAGAAGGGAGGGATCGTCATTTGGTTTTTGGAACGCAGATGTTGCTTGGTGGTAGTTCTGTTTTGGGTTTTTGCTGGTATTTCAGTTTATAATGTGGGGGCATATGTAGGCTGGGCAGAGTACATTGGGGAATAATAAGAGGGTATAATAATGCGGTAAATAAATAATAATTCAAGATCTCTGGCCGGTGTCGCACTGATAAATGGTGCCCAATCTTATTCGCTTTTGGAACACCCTGCACATTTTGCGTCGCCATATTCTGAGACCCAGAATTTCTTTATTTTTTTCTCCAGCGAAGCTGTGTGAGGGCTTATTTGTTGCGGGACAATCTGTAGTTTTATTGGGACCATTTTGGGGTACATGCGATTTTGTAATCACTTTCTATTCCATTTTTTGCAAGCAATGTAACCAAAAACAAGCAATTATGACAAGGTTTTTTTATTCTTTTTTTTTTACCATATTCACCATGGGCTATAAAAGATATTTTACGTTATTCTGCAGGTTGATACAATTACGGCGATACCATATGTATATTGTTTTTTTATGTTTTGCAGCGTTTGCACAATAAAATCACTTTTAATTAAAGATAATAAATTTTTTATGTCACGATATTATGAGATCCGTAACTTTTTTATTTAAGAAATAAAGGGCTTGTTTTTTGCGTGACGGGTTGTAGTTTTTATTGTTACTATTATGGGGTACATGTGACTTTTTGATCACTTTTTATTCTATGTTTTGTGAGGGGTGATGACCAAAAAATAGCAATTCTGGCATTGTTTTTTATTTTTATTTTTTTGCGGTGTTCATACTGTGGGACAAATAAGATTAAGTTTTATAGTTTGGGTTGTTATCAACACGGTGATACCAAATATGTGTACCAAATAATGTGCTTCCATATGTGGCAGACCAGGAGGCCATTGTTTGGCCTCCGGTTGCCATAGCAACTATCGGCAACCCTGCGATCACGTCGCAGCGCTGTCGATCGACTTCAAACCACTAAGATGCCTGTGGATATGTCATAAATGTCCTTCATGGGAAAACCACTATAAATGCCGCGGTCGCTATTGACCCCGGCATTTAACTAGTTAAACGGCCAGGAACAGCGCCACCACTGTTCCTAGCCATTAGTGCAGTGTGTCAGAAGCTGACACCTGCAGTGTATGGAGCGAGCTCAGCACAAGAGGGCCCGCTCCATACATCATCCCCTCCCCGCTCGATAATGTGCTGGCACATCACGGGTCGGGAAGGGGTTAAGTAAGGAGCGGTCAGGGGGCCCAGGGTCCTCACTGCCGACTATAAAATGCAGGGACTTTTTAGCAAGATTTATTCTTGCTAAAAACTGCGACTTATAGTCCGAAAAATACGGTAAGTGTGATATATTTACATTTCAAGGCATCTATGCAGCTGTTCCCTAAAGCTGACCATGCACTTTAGATAGCTGTCAGACAAACGCTTGTTGAATGATGGTTATTTCTTCCAACTCAATCAAAACATACAAGCTTAGACCAATTTGATAATTTTTTATGTTTTCAAAAAAAATTCTGCTGTTTTCAGATTATCAGCAACTATTCTGTAAATATCTGATTGGTGGGGATCCGTCCACTGAGACCCCAACCATTCTGAAGAACAAGGTTTTGTTAATCTGCTTCCATATTTACCATAATAGAAAGTGACCACACATGCATGGCCACCTCTCCACCTCTAGTACAGGTAGGCTAAATAATGAAACTGGGAGTGAAGTGAGGGAAGAAATAATAGTTAAAGGGGTTTACCCACGAGTGACACTTATGACATATCCACAGGATATGTCATAAATGTCAGATAGGTGCGGGTCCCACCTCTGGGACCCGCACCTATCTCTAGAACGGGGCCCCCTAAACCTCATTTATCTAGACTTTATTCTTTTCTCTATATATTATCATCATCCCCTTTATATTTTAATTTTAGTGATTTTCATTAGCATACAGCAGGAAACAAACATTAAATATACGTCCCCCTAATAAAGATCGCACTGCAGGTACACTCATATGACGAATCCTTGTCTATCTTACCATATTGCAACTTTTTTTTTATTATCCCATCCCCAAACAAAACAACAACAAAACAAAAAAAAACAAAAGCAACAAAAAAATTGTATCCATCTCTCTCTGCTCCCCTCCCCTTCACAAATGAATATATCCAACCTCGTATTGCAACCAACTCCCCCACAACTCTTCAGACTCTACCTTCCTACTGTTTTATAGGTAGTAGATTTTTTTGTATTGTAGCATCCTCCTCACATATTTCCTCCAGCAATTTCCCGTAGGTGGATCCTGCCTGATCCATTTAAACGTAATGGTCTTACGCGCCCAATATAGCAGTTTAAATCGGACTTCATTCTTAATATCCCTTGTACCCTAAAGTCCATCATAACCCAATACGCAAATGACTGGATCCCAGGGGATTTCAACCCCATATCTCTCTACAATTTATTTAAGGATATCTTCCCAGAATCTCTTTATTTGGGGACATGACCACAACATATGGATTAGGTCTGCCTCTTCCCCTGCACACTTAGGACAGTTTGCTTTCCGATCTTTAAAGAGGCTCTGTCACCAGATTTTGCAACCCCTATCTGCTATTGCAGCAGATAGGCGCTGCAATATAGATTACAGTAACGTTTTTATTTTTTAGAAACGAGCATTTTTGGCCAAGTTATGACCATTTTTGTAGTTATGCAAATGAGGCTTGCAAAAGTCCAAGTGGGTGTGTTTAAAAGTAAAAGTCCAAGTGGGCGTGTATTATGTGCGTACATCGGGGCGTTTTTAATACTTTTACTAGCTGGGCGCTCTGACGAGAAGTATCATCCACTTCTCTTCAGAACGCCCAGCTTCTGGCAGTGCAGATCTGTGACGTCACTCACAGGTCCTGCATCGTGTCGGACACATCGGCACCAGAGGCTTCAGTTGATTCTGCAGCAGCATCGGCGTTAGCAGGTAAGTCGATGTAGCTACTTACCTGCAAACGCTGATGCTGCTGCAGAATCAACTGTAGCCTTTGGTGCCGATGTGTCCTCGCTCGTCTGACACGATGCAGGACCTGTGAGTGACGTCAAAGCGTGATCAGGCAGAAGCTGGGCGTTCTGAAGAGAAGTGGATGATACTTCTCATCAGAACGCCCAGCTAGTAAAAGTATTAAAAACGCCCCGATGTACGCACATAATACACGCCCACTTGGACTTTTACTTTTAAACACACCCACTTGGACTTTTGCCAATAGCAGATAGGGTTTGCAAAATCTGGTGACAGAGCCTCTTTAAGCATTTTAGCCAACCTACAGTATATGGTGGATAATGCGACCTATTACCAATGAAGAGTTGTGTGACTCTAAGATGAGGTCCATGAGATAGTTTAGATATTTCCATGTATTCTCTTCCATTGGAGTTCTCCTGTCTCCCCCATATCTTGTACCCATCTCACTTGAGCAGGGATTAGACTAGTTGAACTCATTTTTATCACTCATTACTTTATATATCTTTGACAGTCTCCCTTTCCTACCACATTCCTATATTCCCAACATCAAGGTTACAAATGGGTTCTCCTCCAAACATAATCTATCTTTCTCCTCAAGTCCATATTCCCTAGATAGAGCATGGAAACGTTTTAGTCCTCCTTCTTTAAGGATCTGTCCTAATTTATATATCCCCTTCTGCTTCCGAAATGTATACTCATTAGTAAAATAATCATCTCCCATATTTGTATTCCCCCATATAGGCGTGCCACTATAGTAACTACCTGCTTCCAGTCTCTTAGCTACTACTTTCCATACCATAGTGTACATATACAAAGAGGGAAACTAAATCCTGTATATTCTCCCCATTCCAGATTTCAGAATTTCAAGCATGTTATAATTCTGCCAGAAGTGGAATCTATATCCTAGGGCCCTAACCCAAACATTATCAGTTTTTGTATTAATAATTTTATTAACTTGCGCAGACAAAAAATAGTCTCTCATTGCTGGAATTGCCAAACCACCCCTATCAACCGGTTTCCTCAAGCGGTTCAACTTTTTTCTAGGACATTTCCCCCTCCACACCAACTAAAGAAAACAATCTATCAAAAGTTTTAAATATCACTTCTGCCAACCAAATCGGATTATTCATCAAAATATATAAATTTTTGGGTAATACGATCATTTTAATCAGCGCCAACTTCGCAGCCAACCCTACATTGAGTTTTTTTTCCATATCTGAACCTTCTCTCTTATGTATTTCAAGAGTGGGGCTACGTTTAACTTTTCATATTCCTTTACATTACTAGAGACGTTAATCCCCAAATATTTAAAGTAATATTTTTTTGTTATTCTTTTTAACTGCCCTCCCGGAATATGTTCCTTTTCATTAATCGCTAAGATAGAAGATTTTCCCCAGTTAATACCCACACCTGAAATTCTATCTAATTCTTCAAATAGGTTAAAGATAATCCCAACACAATATTGTGCACCCAAAAACAATAAAATATCATCTGCGAACAATGCTATTTCCTCTTCCTCCCTTCCATACTATAACTCATTATTTCTGGGCTTTTTCTTATATAACTTGCCAATGACTCAATTACTAGGTCAAAGAGCAACGGGGATAGGGGATAGCCCTATCTAGTTCCTCTATCAACGTTAAATGGATCCGATATTGTCCCATTTATAGATAGCCTTGGCCTTGTTCCAGTATATAACAATTTTATCCACTTTAGGAATTTTGGACCTATTCCCTCAACACATCCCACAAAATATCCCACTCAATAGAGTCAAAGGCCTTGGCTGCATCCAGTGACACTATTACTCTTTCCCCCGGATTGTCCGGCATCAGATGAATATTCCGGTATAATCTGGATAAATTATCCATTGTAGATCTACCCATCATAAAACCAGCCTGATCACTGTGTATTAGATCCCCCACTACATCTTTTAATCTTGTTTCCAGAACCGTAGCCAAGATATTAGCATCTTTATTCATTAACGAGATTGGTCTATATGCATCCAAAGATAATGGATCCTTTCCCTCTTTTGGAATAAGTATTATCATCACTTCCCTCATAGACTCAGGTAAAAGACCAACATCAAATGCTTCCTCATATATAACTAATAGTTCAGGCAACAAGATTTCCCGATATTTTTTATAAATCTCAAATTTGAAGATGCAGCCAAGGCCTTTTCCAATTTCTCCAAGGATATTGGTGATTCCAACCATTCTTTTTTTTCCTCAGTCAAGAAAGGCTGCCCTGATCTTATCAGAAACTGAGCATTCTCTTTTTTAGACCTCATCCCCCTTGAGATATAGATATTCTTAAAATAAGAGAGAAAGGTCAATCCCACCTGTTCTGTTCCCACGACAATTAACTCCTTGTCATTCTTTATTGCATACATATACTTTTTCTTTGGGATTTAATAATCCCAGCCAACCTTTTTACTGGGGTTCCCATTTCTATTGCAACACCATAGTTTATAAAGAGTTGATCCTGCTGAGCTTTAAAACCCAAATAATTTTCATCGTTTTCTATTGCCTTTTGCCAGCACTCAAATTTTTCCCTGGATGAAGAGGACACAGCTTCTTTTTCACTTTGAATAACTTTCTCCTTCAGGACTAGTTCCTGACTAGGACTAGTTTTCTTCTTATAGTGACTAATTTCTCTAATCAGTGCCCCCCTCAAATATGCCTTCGTAGCAGCCCATACAATCAATTGTGATGGCTGGACTATTGTACAGAACAAACACTGTTACACTTTGTGTCTCCTTTATTTCCTCATAGATTGTAAGCTCTTGTGAGCAGGGTCCTCACTCCTCAGGTTTGAATTGTAAATTAACTTTGTCACTATGTAATGTCTGATATTTTTTGTTTCATGTTCCCTCTAAATTGTAAAGTGCTGCGTAATATGTTGGCGCTATATAAATAAAGATTATTATTATTATTACTGTGTGCCAATTAAATGTTAGAAACTCAGCTAAGCCAGTTTCAATAGTACTCAATGAATCAATTACTTGAATCCCAAGTGTATTGAATCAAAATATCCCCCCCCCCCCTCTGTTATTACCCATTACACATTCTACTACTAAATGTGCATGATCTGAGATCCCCTTTGTTTCATACGCAATCTTTTTAACAATTTCCAGTGCACGGCTATTTCCAAAACAATAACCTATTTGTGAAAATACTACGTGTGTTTTAGAAAAGTATGAATATTCGATCACCCCTGGATGTCTCTCCTTCCAAATATCCCACCACCCAAATTCTTCCAAAAGAGCCTGGAACTTCCCATTGCCTACGGAGAACTTCCCTACTTTTCCATCCAATCTCGTCTCTATATTATTATTATTGAATTCACCAATAATCAATAATATTGCTTCTTCCTTATCAACCAGGAAATCTAGAAGTTTGTACCGCCACTATCACCTATCTCTTATTTTCTAGTGAACCGTACAGAAAAACATATCTACCCTCCATCTCAACCCACACTGATATAACCTCAAAGGGATTTTTTTTAATGAATAAGTACAGAAACACCTCTAGCATATCTACTATAGTAATTCAACCCCACCCATCGTTTCTCTATAGAATGTATTGTTTCCTGAGACCAGACCTTACTTTTTGAATTATAATTTCTTTATCCTTATCAGACAGGAGTTTTACCAGTAATGTCCGTGTGGAGAGCCCTGGTTGCCAGGGATTAAAGGAGACTCAATGGGCTCATTCCACCTGGAACATATCTGACAGGTGTTCTTCCCCTACCACCTCTTTAAACCATTCTGTAACAAACCTCACAGTATCATCCCTCTCCACTTTTTCAGGCATTACTACTATCCTCAGATTACTCCTCCTTCATCTGTTTTCCAGATCTAGTACTTTATCCCAAAAATTTTTATTCAAAAGCTGGGCCTCTTAGATCTTTCGAGAATTCCTGTGAGATTTCTTCTATGTTATTCATTCTAGTTTCTATCGAATCAAGCCTTACTCTAAACCCATTCATATCTGTTCTTATTATGGCCAAATCACTCTTGATTCCCCCCAATTGTGACAATATACCATTCACAGCCTCAAAACATTGCATTATCTGCCCTGATATATCCTTTAGGGATGGATTTTCATTCTGTAGCCTCTTCAACCGTCTCCCCCTCGCTACCCCACCTCTCCCCTCACTATCATCCCCCTCTGGGGATTGTTTCCGTACGGCCCCTGATCTACTCAGGTATTTTTCCATTTTCCCTGTCTGTTTTCTCTACTCTAGTTTTTTTCTGATGGAGACAGTGAAACATCTGACAATCTACACTTTATATTCAGTTTAGTTTTTCTATTAGCCATATTATAAAGAGGATATTTACCGTTTATACATATAGCAGTCACAAGTATCTACTTTAAAGAAGAGAATACTTCCCCCCTATTAACTTGACATATGAAACATATACCAAGTTTTAACCAAGTGGAAATACAAAAATTATATGTTAGTGTATACAAGTCTCGTACGGCACATTTGTATGTGACTTTGCCAGAATATACTTCACTTAGCGATTTATCAATTTAGAGAGGCTCTGTCACCAGATTATAAGTGCCCTATCTCCTACATAATCTGATCGGCGCTGTAATGTAGATAACAGCAGTGGTTTTTATTTTGAAAAACAATAATTTTTGAGCAAGTTATGAACAATTTTAGATTTATGCTAATTAGTTTCTTGATGCCCAACTGGGTGTTTTTTAACTTTTGACCAAGTGGGCATTGTAAGGAGGATTGTATGATTCTGACCAATCAGCGTCATACACTTCTCTCCATTCATGTCCATTTGTATTCACAGCACAGCGTGATCACGCTGTGCTGTCACATACACCCACATTAACTTTACTAAAGTGTCTTGAGAGTGAATAGACATTGTCTCCAGCCAGGATGCGATGTCTATTCACACTCCTGACACTTCGGGACAGTGTCACATCGACTTGTGCTGTGTGAGATCTCTCTCGCGAGATCACACAGTGTTTCTTTCACTGTTTGACAAGAGCTGGAAAGAGGAGAGCGTGTGCGTTAATGAATGTACGCACAGCTCCTCTGCCTCCAAGAATGTTCTGTGGTGGCCGGAGGGCTTTGTCGGCAACGGCGGAGCGGTGTGCGCGTAAGGGGGGGGGTCTCTTGCCACTCCTACTTCTACCCTTCCTGAAGTTAGGAGTCACCATGGTGGTGACATCCAGCTAGTAGAGATTTCTATCTGTGGAGATTTATTCTGGGGTCTAGGTTTCTATTTTTGTCTCATGTCCTCGTTCGTCTTGTTTTTGTCTGATCCCTCTACTGTCGCTTCCCTCAACTTTCCTTTCTTGTTCTCTCCTTCCTATTGAAATAACTGGCTACTACTAGCCTTAAAGTATGCTCATTTAATGTCAAAGGGTTCAATAAGAGTCCGATCTTATACATTTCTTTACTGTTATGTTACAGGAGACACATTTTTGTCCTTCTAATATCTTGCCCTGTTTGATACCATAGCACCAACCCGCAGAGTGCATCTCAGGGAGCTCTATGGGGTTCCATAAATCCTTTTCCCCTCAAGTTCTACAAACCATTATTGATCCACAGGGTCATTTTCTTTTTCTGCGTCTATACTTCTCTTCTAAAGTTCTAAACATTGCGAATGTTTTCCAAATCAGTGTCAACTGCAGTTCGTGAGATCCACTCTAACCCCTCTAGAATCCTTCGCTGGTAGCTTGCCGATCATACTTGGCGGAGACTTTAACCTAGCCTTTAATCCTACGCTTGAAACATCCTTTCTCTCTCATCCATAGGTTACGGATACATTTGAATACAATTAAATTGGTGGATGCGTAACGCAAACTACCCCCTTCTACTAAGGACTACCATTTCTATTCTGCTGTGCATAATGTATACAGCAAAATTGATTACATTTTTCTTTCACATTACCTGACGAAGTCAAATTCAAACACTTGAGGTGGCATACATAATACATAGAAGCTGTATCTCAAGAGGCAAACATTTTTAAATAAAAACAAATTACAAAGTTGCACTAAACACTAATACATTGTTTTTTAGTAAACAAAAATGTAATAACCATTCTTCAAAGGTTTTCATAGCCTTTAAACCCAGGAAGGACCAATCCAATGTGGTACTTACCACCCTATTTCCCTGATCAACCGCAATGTAAAACTTAATGTTAAAATGATTGCATCCCGACTTCAGCCTCTTCTGCCTTCTGCAATCTCTGGAAGCAATCGGGACCTCCTCGTACACCCCTTCCTTGAACGTTTAATCACATAATGAGCATGGAGGTCTTAACGGCTACTGAGGTTGACAAGCTCTCTACCTTCATAAAATTTTGGCAGCCATGGATGTTGTTTTGTGACTAATGGTAACAGGTGTAGGCTGACCTCAGATTCCCCATAGACTACTTGATCGCTAGTCTCAGATTTTACCTTTCTTTAGTTATCCCTTCTCCCTCTCTTTCATTCTGATCTTTCCTTCTATATCTGTTTGTTGACATAGTCATGTTAAACGGCAGAACTGAATATTTTGTGTTTTCATGAGGCCAGAACTCATGCTATGGAAGGTTGGACTGACTGCCTTTGGTTCTACTGCAGACTTATATTTAGTTATTATTTGTCAGATTCCCAACTTACAATTCTGGGACTATTACATATGTTCTGCTCTTTTTTTGTTTTTAGTTTAAGCATGTCAATATTTCTTGAGTCACTTATTTTATTTTTTTCTGTGTCATCTACTGCATAATATTGGAAAAGGTTTGAGTAGTATAGAGTATAGTAGTATAGACTCAGGGGCAGACATACCATAAATGCAATCTGTGAAGCTGCACAAGTTACCAGTAGGTAAGGGGCCCATTGCCACCTTAAAAGAAGCGAACAGCTTTCTACAACTTGGGAATATTAGCAGATGTAAAAATTAACTTAAGTCAGTACCAAATATCTGCTTCTAAGGCAAATTAAATCATTGGATGCATTGAAATGGGTACATGTTCACATGTACCATCTTATATTATACCAGCGGCCAAATGTTACTTTGTATCCGTTGACTTTTTAAATAATCCCATTTACATAGTATGGCAGGCAAAAAAATGAATGCTGTAGTAATTGTACAAACAGGGAAAAGCTTTTTAGGTGAAACATCATGTAACAATCAATAGAAGAATTAATAAGAATATTTAGAGAGCTGTTCTGAAAAAAATAGCTGTGGCAGAATCATGTGTCCCAGTTTTACAAATGTTTTTTTTTTTTGGATGTGGTATTCAAGAACAGAAGCAGCAGATGAACGGAAAGACAAACGGAAAGTATTGTTTCTGTTTGCAATACCATTGATATCAATGGTATTTTTTTTTGTTTCAGTTTGCATCCGTTCCGCTAGGTTTCCGTTTTTTTCACGGAAACAATAGCTCTGACGGTATAGATGAACAGAAAGCTGAACAGAAGTCCAACGCTAATGTGAACAGGCCCTTAAACTGTTGTATGGCGTATGCTGACAAGTGTATCATATAAATATAATTCCAGGAAACATATTACTGAATTTTATCACTATTTAATAGTTTAGCATCAGAAAAATCCAAAATATGTTACATCATATAACTAAAATACGGATCTACATCAGGGAATAAAATACAATTTTGTCTATACTTACTGCCCTCCTTACGGTACTCAATCAAATATCCATCTATGGCAAAGGTTCCTTCCGTCTCAGAAGCTTTCCATCTAAGGGATAAAGTGGTAGCGTCAATCCCATCCACTGTCAAATTTCCAGGTGCGCTAGGTGGATCTAAAAATAAATTAAGAACAATTGGTCAAATTAAAAAATAAATACCAGAATATGATGAGTGATAGTCTGAACCAGATGGAGAAGTGACACATTTATATGTGCACATAACATTTTTAGCCTATATTAAACATATAAGCCTGGAATAGCTCCCGATGTATACATTAAACGTAGTCTTTTACGGATACCTTGACAGTGACATCTATCACCATCAAGTTTCATGGTATACCTAAGGCCTTGCTCACACTTTTTTTAAGCCAAATCCAGGAACAGAAGCCTAAACAGAATATATAAAAGTAGGCATTAGTCCAATAAAATGCATGCAAAATCTACAGTGAGTCTGCTCTGTGTCAGCAAGGCACCTGTCAATAGATTTTAGGGCACTAAACCACCAGCACGTTCGTATACTGCTGGGGTTTAGTGTCCTAAACATGTATCTATTAAAACTGTCCATTTCAGCATTTTGTCTAAAAGGTTGTAATACAGCGTGCGCTGGGTGTAAATTACCAGAGAAGAGTCTAGAGATGAGTCCAATGGAATCCTGCGGATGCTCAGTTGAAGCCAAGGTCAGTACACCTGGACTCATCCCTGAACTCATCTCAGGACTCTTCTCTGGTAATTTACATACAGTGAACGCTGTATTGTTACTTCTTTTTATACAAAACGCTAACTGACAGATTTGAGAGTGGCAATTTTTGGATACTAAACCCACACCTCCCCACTTTCAAGTATGGCAAAGAGGGACTACCCATTTATTTTCCTTTTAAGCCACGCCTCTAACCCTGCCCAATCCCCGCCCATACACATCCGGTTCAGCCCACACAGTATCATGCTCCCACAGTGCCTCTTCACAAATGCCCCCATAGAATCCCACCAGAGTATAATGCCCCTTTAGCTGCCGCCTACACAGTATAACACCCCATAGTGCCTCCCACACAGTAAAATGACAAAAAACTGCCCCCACACTTTATTATGCCCAATAGCTGCCCCCATACAGTATAATTCCCACACCGATGCCCCCATACAGTATAATGCCCCATAGCTGCCCCCATACAGGATAATGCCCCATAGCTGTTTTCATACAGAATGCCCCGATAGCTGCCCCATATAGTATGGTGCCCCCATATTTGCCCCATACAGTATAATGCCCAAATAGCTGCCCCATACAGTATAATGCCCCATAGCTGCCCACATACAGTATAATGTCCCCATAGATGGCCACTACAGTATAATTCCCGCATGGCTGCCACCATACAATATGTCTCCTTAGCTGCCACTATACAGTATAATACCCCATACAGCATAATTCCGCCTTAGCTGCCCCATACAGTATAATAGAAATGATAGGAAAAGGGGAAAGGAGGAAAAGGAGCGTGGAGGGTTAAAGTCGCCTTCAATTAAGGTCTATTGATACCGACTGGAACAAGAGCAGAAAGATTGTGTTGTGCAATGTCCCCTATTATTATTGCCACGTTGTAAAGTATTGATTGTTACAATGTGTAATTACGACTTTTATCTGATTCACCAAGGTGGAAAATTTAGTATTTGGTTTTATCACTTTGGTGAAAAATAGAAGAGGTAGTGCTGCAAGGATGATTGGTATATGTAAAATTCCTTGCATACGCACTCCGCAAGAGGTTATATTCAGATTATGTGAGCAACTGCGTGTTGCTTGATTGCGTTTATGGTGTTATTCCAATTGGTTAGTTGGTTATACTGTTGTACAATACGGACTGCAAATTATGCCGGTAAGTAGTTGGTTCGCTAGTGCGTTTTATGTACAACGCTATTGCTTTAGTCCCAGTTGGATATACACCTTATTCAGCAATGTGAGCACTATCGTAATGAACTGCCAATTCCTAGTATATACTGTATTGCATTCAGGCGGCCGTGCACACAGGTAGACAGGCTCTGTTTGATTTGTAAGTATTACTAGATAAATTCAATTATGAGATTTGCTGGTTATTTACGTCAGCAAATACTCAGGATGTAAGCTATCAGAGCCACGGCAGCTCAGTGGCCTATGATGATATTACCACCACGTTCGTTCGTTCCCCTTTTGTACGGAGCGAACTCGCAGTTCAACAACCTGTAGTGCTGTAGGATGTAAGCTGTCAGAGCCACGGCAGCTCAGGAGCCTGTGATGGTATTACCACCACGTTCGTTCATTCCCCTTTTGTGCGGAGCGAACTGACAGCTCAACACCCTGTAGTGCTATTGCCACTACCTCCGTTCGTTCCAAGTTTGCAGTGGACGAACTGATTGCGGTAAGATTAGATTTTAAAATTTTTCATTTGCTAATCTTGCCCTCTATAGTCGAAAATCTTTCCCTATTGCCAGGGTCGGTATGATCCCGACGCGCGTTTCACTGATCAAAGTCAGCTTCTTCCGGGAGAAAGAAATCTCATAATTGAATTTATCTAGTAATACTTACAAATCAAACAGAGCCTGTCTACCTGTGTGCACGGCCGCCTGAATGCAATACAGTATATACTAGGAATTGGCAGTTCATTACGATAGTGCTCACATTGCTGAATAAGGTGTATATCCAACTGGGACTAAAGCAATAGCGTTGTACATAAAACGCACTAGCGAACCAACTACTTACCGGCATAATTTGCAGTCCGTATTGTACAACAGTATAACCAACTAACCAATTGGAATAACACCATAAACGCAATCAAGCAACACGCAGTTGCTCACATAATCTGAATATAACCTCTTGCGGAGTGCGTATGCAAGGAATTTTACATATACCAATCATCCTTGCAGCACTACCTCTTCTATTTTTCACCAAAGTGATAAAACCAAATACTAAATTTTCCACCTTGGTGAATCAGATAAAAGTCGTAATTACACATTGTAACAATCAATACTTTACAACGTGGCAATAATAATAGGGGACATTGCACAACACAATCTTTCTGCTCTTGTTCCAGTCGGTATCAATAGACCTTAATTGAAGGCGACTTTAACCCTCCACGCTCCTTTTCCTCCTTTCCCCTTTTCCTATCATTTCTACAATTCAATAGGTGGTGTACACCTGAGCATGGAGGGATAATCTATTTTAAATTAATATCAAAAGTGGAGGTCTCCTCTACTAATCTCCCATACAGTATAATACCCCATAGCTGCCCCATACAGTATAATGCCCCATAGCTGCCCCCATAAAGTATAATGCCCCCATAGCTGGCCAATAAAGTATAATGCCCCCATAGCTGCCAACATACAGTATGTCTCCAAAGCTGCTACTATACAGTATAATTCCCCATACTTTATATTGCCACCTTATCTGCCCCATACACTATAATGCCCCCTTATCTGCCCCTAGTGCCAGTGCCCACAGATAGAGCCCACAAAGATAGCGGCCATATAGTGCCACACCCCAGTAGATAGCACTAACCCCATTGCGGCTCCCTCTAGGAGCAGAATCCACAGCCAGAGCATCGGCCTCACTGGAGCGTATATGGACAGTGACGTCAAAGGTTTTCCCAAGACAGGAGTCCCCGGCCAGAGCTTGCATTGCTCTGGCCAGAGACTCCACAGTTAAAAGCCCAATATCACTGTCCATATATGGACAGTGATGTCAAGGGCTTCCCTGTGTTCAGCATTTTAATTAGCGATGTCCTCGACAAGTGGACAGTGAATGCTGAAGCAGGGAACTGACTGTTCCTTCCTTCAGCTGTTAGGAAAAAGACTGTTCCCTTAAGATCACCATGACTACTGTTCTAGCTTCTGGGCGTTTCTGTTTTACTTCGAACTATCTCTTTTCTCTGTTCTTCTGCCTATCAGGTCTAGGGTTGTATTTATACCTAGTTTCCTGCACCTGTGCTTTGCTTGGGAATTTTCCTGTCTGCAGGCATTTTGATCAAGCTACTTATATATACCCTTCACCTTTGACTTCTGGACTTCTTGGATATTGACCTCGGCGTGAATTTGAATAACACTTTGTTTACTGATTTTGATTATCTGCTTCCGGCTGGTTCTGACCTCTGCTTTACCTGATATCCACTAGCACTGTTTTGAACTTTCTGTTTACCCTCTGGCTGTCTGGTTATCCTGTTCAGGTATTGCCTGCATTGAACCTCTTATCCAACACTGAACTCTGCTAAGACAACCTGGGTTCTATGCAGCAAAGTCCATCCCACCTTGCGGTCCGTAGAGTAGCCTTAGACTCTCTCGATCAGAGTTCAGAACTTTTCAAATTTTCAGTCGACATAGACGTATAAGGGCACACAGTGTCGCATTTTAAGCCATGCTCCTTTCCAAAAGCCCACGTCCCCTTTCTTACTAAGCCAGGCCCCCTTGTTGAGCACATTTTGGGATTCAATTAGTTTTTATTCGAAAATAGACAATAGAAACAATAATGTAAATTACTGGATTGCAAAGCACACAGCATATCTATACACATTGGTAACAAATTACATATTAATGTACATAGAAGAACCACAAATACATATAGTGTATTAGAATAAAATAAAGTCTTATAAACTAATAGAGTGTTTATGGAGAAGCAAACGGACATGAGGTAGGTCTGTCCAGGGGGCCCAATAACACAAACATTTTTGTCTAAGTCCTCTAGAGGTAGCAAAATCTAGTTCATATTGGAAATGTAAGAAAACTCTATTGAGTACTTCAACGCATCAGCTGATTTCCATCTTTTAGCGATGTGAAATATTGTAGCAATAATAATATGTTCAGCTGGCCACCTAAACTCTAACAGCACAGAATCCCATTGAGATCTAATAAAGCTAGTGCAGGAGTCGGTTTACATTCTGTTCCCAACAAATCTGATATATATATATAAAAATATGTTTCCAAAATGTATAAACAAATTTGCAAGTCCACCATAAGTGATATAGTGTACCTCTAGCTCCGCAATTTTCTCCAACACAAAGGTGAAGCACTAGGTGACATAGGTTGTAACTGAACCGGAGTAAGATACTATCTAAATTGTATTTTCCTAGCAGCTTCCAAATGGTTGACACATTTAGAAATTCTATTTATATGAGCTACAGCATCTTTCCACTCATCCTCAGTCAAATTTATTCCTAAATCAGTTTCCCATTGGGTCAAGTACATTTTGAATAGTAAATGTAGAAAAACTGAAAAATCCATATCAGTGCACTAGAGAGTGTTGACATATTTTAAAATATTTTCGACCACCTAAATTCTATTATAGCCCTACATTTTTTTTTCTCTACTTGTGCTGCTCTAAATGCTCTAAAACTTTCCCAGTACATTTTTCCTTTAGGCCTCTTTCAGATGAGCCCAGTATAAGGAAAAAAATCGGGGAAATCCAAGGGCGCAGCCGTATCCAGATAAAATTGTTTTTATTTTGTACATAGAACAACAACAAAAAGGATTGTGTTTCGAAGCCGTACCGGCCTCTTCGTCAGGTCAGAGTACAAGTGATTGTCCTACGAAAGCACACAGTTTATATAATCCAAAAAACAGATGACTACCGGGTTAAGTGAGAGGTCAGATTAAAAGGCGGGTTCAAACAGGTTGTTCTCAACGAAATAGGCCTGTTAACCCCTTAAAAACTTGTATATATATATAAACACATATATATATGTATTGATAAATATCAACCAAGTTTATATAGAATTAAAAAATAGTAATAAAAGTGTATATATATACACAGAGAAAAAATTACATTAGAAATTGTTAAAACAATTGCATTCGAAAGAATATATCTAAAAGACATGGAGCATATACATATATATACACACACACATACGTCTATCTTAAAAAACACGTGAAAAGACTATCCAAAAAGATGTAACTTCCTATATGCGCTAATTGGAAATATACAAATAAATAAATAAATAAATAAATAAATGAATGCCTGGACATAAAAACAAATTAGTGCAGAAGATAAAAATGACATTAGGAATGATCACATCATATATCTATATCCACTATATAAAAAGACAAAACGTGTTATGTAATGGTCTACTTGAATTCATTCAGAAATGTCGGTTTTTGTGTTTTTAGTTTGAAGATGGTTTTACTATATACATTCAGACCTGTCGGTTTTAGTGTTTCCTAGCATAACATCATCAGGTCAGTACCCTTGACCATATACATTTTTTCGTTATACATACAAATTCAGGCACGATGTGCGCTTTGTTTTTATCTTTATTTCCATAGCGTGATACATCTTTCAGATGAGCGTATTTTTCATCCGTTTAAAATTTTTTGCGAACTGTAATACAGAGCTAATGTTATTCAATGAGGCTATTCAAATAGGCGTATAAAATAAGTGCATATTTTAAATTGCAGCATGCACTAGTTTCATCCATATTGCACCCATTGAGGTCTATGGAGAGTAATTAAAATAGGGATGCATCCGTATTTGGTCCGAATGTCATCCGTTTTTTAAAAGGGGCTATCTTACGTCATTCAATTTTCTCCCTAGAAGACAGCCCATCAGTAATACGGATCTGTATTACTGATGAAATACTGACGACATACTGATGCAATATCATCCGTAATATGTCCATATTACGGACCCATGTTATGGACATTCACGCTTGTCTGAAAGAGGCCTTAAATATAGGTTATTTCAAATTAAATAGCAGTAGTTAATCTGAATGACAAAATGTTTTCTATTTTCACATACTAACCACCCTCATATTTTGTTTTATGTGGAATTTTACTGTCATATATTGTGTAAATGAATAACTTATTTTTTTATTTAAAGAACCATCACCTCTTTAAGCACAATAAAGAGTACCTCAAAGAGGAGTCTTCTGAGGATTTGAGAGAGTCAGGAGATGCCATATGACTACTAGCCAGAGTGCCACATCTATGTATCCTCCATTGCATCAATGCTATTCACAAAGTTCAATCATGAAATAAAATTATTACTTCATGTTACTTCATTATTACTTCATCTTACTTCATGTTATGCTTTATATTGAACTGTCTGTGACTGGAACCTGCAGCTGAGCACTACCTTAAAGATATTAAACTCTGCACAACATATTTCACAATCGTAGGTTGGAGTCTGGTCCTCACTGATATATTGTATGTTACTTATAGATTCAATAATAATTTAGAGCATGCAAGGTACGTGATGGTAATTCTGATCCTGTCCATCAATTTTTAGGGACTGGAAAACCCCTTAAAATGGCCTATCCTCGGGATAGGCCATCCATAGCTGATCGGTCAGGGTTTGACTTATGGGACCCCTGCCGATAAGCTGTTTTTCAAGGGGGGGAAGCTCAACGAGCGCTGCTTCCCCTTTATTTCTACTTGCTCACTGTGAATCATTGACACACATGCTGAGGTGTTATAGAAGCCCAGGTTGCTTTGATAGCGCCCTTCAGCTCGTCTGCATTGGTGGGTCTGGTGTCTCATCTTCCTCTTGACAATACCCCATAGATTCTCTATAGGGTTTAGGTCAGGCCAGTTTGCTGGCCAATCAAGCACAGTGATACTGTGGTTATTAAACTAGGTATTGGTAACTTTGGCAGTGTGGGCAGGTGCCAAGTCCTGCTGGAAAATGAAATCAGCATCTCCATAAAGCTTGACAGAAGAGGGAAGCATGAAGTGCTATGAAATTTCCTGGTAGACGGCTGCGTTGACTCTGGACTTTCTATAATACCTCAGCACAGGGGCGTAGCTAAAGGCTCATGGGCCCGGGTGCAAGAATTCAGCTTAGGCCCCCCTACCCCTCCCCAACACCATTATCACCATAACCCCTGCATGCGCCTATGCCCTATCCGCCTTGCCCAACAGCCCCCATAGTATAAGGCCCCCACACAGTATAATGCTCCCATAGCTGCCTCCACACAGTATAATGCCCCCATAACTGCCCCATACAGTATAATGCCCCCCATAACTTCCCCGTACCGTATAATGCTCCCCATATCAGTCCCCACAGTATAATGTCCCACATAGCTTCCCCCATACAGTAGTGCCCCCATATCAGCCCCCATACAGTATAATGCCCCCCATATCAGCTCCCCATACAGTATAATGCCCCAATATCAGCCCCCCCCATATAGTATAATGCCCCCCATATCCGCTCCCCATACAGTATAATGCCACCCATATTCGCTCCCCATACAGTATAATGTCCCCCATATGAGCTTCCCATAAAGTATAATGCCCCTCATATGAGCTTCCCACACAGTATAATGCCCCCCATATGAGCTCCCCATACAGTATAATATCCCCCATACAGTATAATGCCCCCATATCAGCTCCCCCATACAGTATAATGCCCCCATATCAGCTCCACATACAGTATAATGCCCCCATATCAGCTCCTCATACAGTATAATGCCCCTCCATATCAGCTTCCCATACAGTATAATGTCACCCATATCAGCTCCCCCTGCAGTATAATGCCCACCATACAGTATAATGGCCCCCATATCAGCCCCCATGCCATATCAGCTCACCATACAGTATATAACCCCCGCCATTTGAGCCCCCATACAGTATAATAATGCCTGCCATATCAGACCCCATTCAATATAATGCCCCCCGCCATATCAGCCACCCATTCAGTATAATGTCCCCCTGCACAGTAGAATGCCCCCATATGTGAATAATAGAAAAATAACATAAATTACTTTCCTATCGCCGTTTCCTCGCCGGGTGGAGGATCCTTCGCCTCCTCCGGTGTGTGCTATGAGTGACTCGGCGCAGGCAGGCGCGAAGATGTTGCTACATCCCGCCTGCCTGCATCAAGCCGCTCAGGGCACAGTGAATGCTGGAGCAAGGGGTCAGCCGTCAGCTCCTTGCTCCGGCATTGAATAGAACCGGGACCTCAGTGAGTGACTTGCGACCCCCCGGAGGTCTTCACGCGACCCCCCAGGGGGAGGCGACCCACAGTTTGTTATGTATTGTGCAATTTGCGGTGGAGAGAGGAATGGGGGCTATAATTTAACGCCCGCCCCTCTCCACCGCAAATAGAGACAGCACAATACAATACAATATATTACAAGACAACCCAATACAGCACAACATAATGCATTACAATACAATACATTACAACACAACACAATACAGTACAGTACGGTACAGTACAGTACAGACTCTGCAGCTCACCTGTAGTCCTCTTCCACGCTGGCTGGAACGCCCCTCACGTGACATCATGGTCACATGGTACACTAAGTGTACCATGTGACCGTAACCAGGAAATGTCGGCTCCACGGCACAGAAAATCTATGTTATGTTGCTGTATGGCAACGGGGGCCCCATGGGCCCCACAGGCTTAGGGGCCCGGCCGCAACTGCGACCGCTGCAACCTCTATAGCTACGCCACTGCCTCAGCAGTTCCACAGGCTGATCGCCTCCATGCCAGGAAGCATTAATGCAGTTAATCATGCAAAAGAAGCCCCGACCAAGTATTGAGTGCATATACTGTGCATACTTTTCAGTAGGCCAACATTTGGGTATTAAAAATCACTTTTGAAATTCGGCTTATATAATATTCAAATTTTCTGAGACACAAAATCAAAATCAGCCATAATCATCAACATTAAAAGAAAAAATGCTAAAAATAGATCACTTTGTGTGTAATGAATCTATATAATATAAGAGTTTCACTTTTTGAATTTACTTACTGAAATAAATTTGTAGCGTTCATGAACGCGGACCGTCGGGATTACTTACCCCCCCGGCGGCTGCAGCCATGGATCTGTGAGCGCTGGCTCATATCTCCTTCCCAGGAGACGACAGCACTCACTTACGCTCCAGTCTGCTATGTTCCGTAGGGTGCACGAGCACGCTCACGCCCGGCCTTAAAGGGCCAGTACACACACATGTGTAAAATCTGTAATTAGCCCATGATCACCCTGGACTATAACAAGGGCTCTGCCCTTTCACTCATTGCCTGAGCGTTGTTAGTTAATCCTATGTCAGTCTTGCAAATGGTCCCTTAGTGTTATCCTGTTCCTGTTGTTACCTGTGCCCTGCTACCATTATCCCGTGCTGTGCCTTTGTTCCTGAATGTGTTAGTGTTGGATTCGTGTCCTACTGCACCAGTGTCATCTGCCACGTCCAGTGTCATCCGCCATGACCAGTGTCATCCGCAAGGTCCAGTGTGTCATGTCCATGGCTGCGGGCCGTCAGGTTCACTCACCTCCTGACGGCCGCAGCCATGGGTCGGCGAGCGCTGGCCCCAGTCTCCTCCTCAAGAGATGTCAGCGCTCACTTCCACTCACCCCGGCCGTGTCCCGTAGCCCGGACTTTATTGTTAAATTAGCCCATAAGCACCCTGGACTATAAGAAGGGCCCAGCCCTTTCCTGCAGTGCCTGAGCGTTGTTTGTCGTATCCTAGTTTGTCTAAGCAAATGGTCTCCCAGTGTTTCCCAGTTCCCAGTGTATCCTGTATCCCGTATCCCGTGCTATCCTGGTCAAGTGCCGTGCTGAGCTTTAGTCGTATATATTACCTCCAGCCAGGACGTCATGTCAATTCACAATCCTGACACTTCTGTAGCGTCTCTGTGATATTTACAGCAAGGCAAGCATAATCTCGTTTGAAATGACAGGTTACATCATAATCTCCCGAGATTACGCTTGCCTTGCTGTAAATATCACACAGACACTACAGAAGTATCAGTATTCTGAATAGACATTACGTCCTGGCTGGAGGTAATGTATATTCATTATCAGGACACTGCAGTAACGTTATAGTGTGTCAATGTGGCTGCATATAGCAATATAGCTATATCGCTATGTGCTGTGTAAATCAATGGGGAGAAGTGTATGACGCTGATTGGTCAGCGTCATACACTCCTCTGTACAACGCCCACTTGGCCAAAAAGTAAAACACGCCCAGTTGTTCATTAAGAAAGTCATTAGCATAAAGCTAATATAGGTCATAACCGTCAAAAATTATCGTTTTTCTAAATAAAAAACACTGCAGTAATCTACATTACAGCGCCAATCACATCATGTACAATATAGACCACTTATAATGTGGTGACAGAGCCTCTTTAAATGTGATTTTATTGTGCAAAAGCTGCAATACATGAAAAAAACTATATAAAACTTGGTATTGCCATAATCGTATCGCCCCGCAGAATAAAGTCAACATCTAACTTATGGCGCACGGTGACTGCTGAAAAACAAATGAAAACAATTACAAAATTGCTTGTTTTTGGTAATTTCTTCTTCCAAAAAATGAAATAAAAAGTGATCAAAAAGTTGTTTGTGTCCCCAAAAAATCTACCGTTTGTTGCGCAAGAAACTACCCTTCACACAAAAAGTTATGGCACTAGTAATGCGGTGATGAAAAAACAACCCAATGTGCAGGCCGGAGGGGAGCATTCCTTCAGTTTCAGGACGTGTTTATCAGTCCCCTAATATTTAGGATCCGGAAAGGGAAGGGACATAGCACATCTGCTGGAAGTGAGGGCGCCCGTATTATTCCAGGGTAACACTTTCCCAGCAAAATTTCCCAAACTACCAAGGAGGAAAAGTCCCCAAAAGGTGCAAAGTTTTACAAAAGGGGAATAAGAAAGAACACCATTTGTCAGTGCGACACTGGCCTGTGAATAACAGATTGCTTTACAGCGTACCACACATTTATGTATAATTGTATTATTTACCCCATTATTATCCCCTCTTATTATGCCCTGATGTACGCCACACAGATTACATATGCCCCCACATTATAAATTAAAATAACAGTAAGGTTAGTTCACACACATTGGTTTCAGACGTAATTCGGGCCGTTTACGCCTCGAATTCCGCCTGAAAAAACGGCACCATTACGCCTCCAAACATCTGCTCATTGCTTTCAATGGGATTTACGGTGTTCTGTTCCCACGAGGCTTAATTTTAAGCTTCACTGTCAAAATACGGCGCGTAAAAAGACGCCCATGAAAAAGAAGTGCAGGATACTTCTTGGGACGTTTTTGGAGCCGTTTTTCATTGACTCCATTGAAAAACAGCTCCAATAACGGCCGTAAAATACGCCATGAAAAACGCGAGTTGTTACAAAAAGTCTGAAAATCAGACATATTTTGCTAACATACCCTTATACTCAAACAAAACTTCCAAGCAAAATCCATGCTCCAAATGGCAGTCCTTCCCTTATAAGCCTTACAGTGTGCACAAACAGCAGTTTACGTCCACATGTAAGGCATTGCCATACCCGGGAGAACCCGCTCAACAATTTATAGGGTAAGATTCTCCAGTGGCACAAGCTGGGCACAGCATATTGTGCACTAAAATGGCTTATCAGTGGAAAAATTTAAATTTTCACTTTGCATCATCCACTGTATTTTAATTTTTGAAAAACACCTGTGGGTTCTAAATGCTCACTACTCCTCTTGATAAATGCCTTTAGGCAGTGGCGTAACTACCACAGTAGCAGCCGTAGCAGCTGCTACGGGGCCCGCGGCATGGGGGGGCCCGTGTCGCCCTGACAGGCACATTACATTGTGTGCCAGGCCTGGAGGCACGGGCCCCCTCATGCCTAGTAGCAGCATCACTAACGTGACACTAGGCATCCGGGGAGGGGGGGGTCCCGGAGCCCGGTGATAGCCGCTGCACTGCACACTGTGCAGTTGAATAGGACGGCGATAGGTGGTAGGAGGAGAGGACAGGGGGCGGAGCTAAAGGGAACAAACGACTTCGGGCAAGTCTATGTCTTCTATGAGGGACGGACCAGAGCTCCCTCAGCCATTACACACAGCGCTGACACTAAGCTCCTCCCATCAGCCTCTGTGTCACACGGATCCAGGAAGTGTCCGGACTGACTGTGTCTTCAGCTACAGTGGTGGAGGGGGAGCCCGCTGCTCCGTGAGGGCGGTAAAGTACCAACACAACCAGCTCTGTGCCAGTGCATCCTGCCGCCGCCGCCATGTTATAGGTGCGCTTACTGCTGTGTGTAATAAATGCACCAGTTGCCTGTGTAACGCTTACAGGGGGTGTTTGTGTTTAGCTTTGCATAGAGGACGATATTATACAGGGCAGACCAGAAGTTGGTGCAGGCTTTGCAGTGCCTGATGTTTCTATCCAGACCAGGACCTGCGTTATGTGGATATTCTCTCTTATCCACAGTGTGTATGGTGATGTCGCTGTGTCTGGGTTATAGAGGGTTAATAATCACCTGCTGCATGAAGTCCAGTGCGAATGTTCCTTTGCTGGACTTGTTACTGGAATGATTCCAGGGGTCATTCATGACTATGTAACTAAGGGCTGATTCAGACGACCGTGGCGTTTTGCCTGCGCAAAAACCACTTACCTGCTCCGTGAGGCAGCAGCATATGATGCGCGGCTGCGTGCTTTTCGCGCAGCTGCCATTATGACACGCCATTCGGATGTTTGCAAAGAGAAAAGCACGTGGTGCTTTTCTGTTTACATTCATCCTTTTGACAGCTGTTGCGCGAAAGAGGCAGTTCGCATGGAAGTGCTTCCGTGCGACCTGCGTGGTTTTCACGCACCCATTGACTTCAATGGGTGCGTGATGCGCGAAATACGCGGAAATATTTAACGTACCGCGCTTTTTAAGCTGCGCAAAAAGCACGGACTGTCTGTACTGCCCCATAGACTTCTATTGGTCCATGCGTGCCGCGTGAAAACCACGCGGCCTGCGCGGACGCAATTCACGGCCGTCTGAATCAGCCCTAACAGTCAGTGCCAGAATAATCGGGAATTCGTAAAAATGGAGTAGACATCGAGCAGCAAATGTGTGTTTTTGATGCTTTTTGCGCCAACGATGACAGTACGCAAAAGTGTAATGTGAAAGGGGTGTGGCTGAGTTGTCAAAATGCGCCAAATGTATTATAGACATGTACGTGAACCCCAGCCATGAGGTGGTGTAAGAATGACAAATGTGTCTAGCAAGATGGGGAATATATCTAATTCTATGTTTGCTACTTTGGTTAGGCCCCATGCACACGACTGTAAAAAAAACTCCGTAATTGCGGACCGCAATACAGTCCGCAATTACGAACCCTCCCGGTTCTAGCGCTCCGAAAATGTGTCAGTGCCGTATAACCGTGCTGGGAATTGTGGAGTATGTCCTACTTTTCTAATTTTGCGGGCCGTGCTCCCGAAAAAGTGGCCCGCGGGTGTCGGCAGCCGGCCGTGTGCATGAGGCCTAAATTTGTGCACCCTACAGAACTATTTTCAAATCTCCCTTATTTGTCTCCTAATGTACATGATAAACTATATTAATATTTCCAGGGGGGTAGCTAAAGGCTCATGGTGGTCAGAGCTGTAGCACTTGAGTTAAATGATGAGCATGTTAAGCCTGCTCCGCCAGCCCACCAGCTGCTGTTTGACACGTTTTTCCCTATTAGGTCGTTCTCCTATGGGTCGAATAAGTTGCGTAAAAATCATGCAGCGTATCTGACCTGGAACCCGCAGTACATTCCGTGCGAAAAATCACACTTTTTTTCTCTTTTTTCCGAACGTAATTTGCGCTGTGAAAAATAACGCTAATACTTACCCCCTCCGTCTTCTCTGCGCGTAGTCCGGCCTCCTGCGATGATGTTACAGGCTATGTGACAGGCTGCAGTGGTCATATGGGACGAAACGTCATCCCAGGAGGCCGGACTGCAGGAAGGAGAGCATTCTGGGTAAGTATGATTTTTTTTTTTTTTTTTCCTGAGTTGGACACAGGATAGGGGATACATGTGTGATCGCTGGCATTGATAGGGAGAACGGGGGACCGAAAGTCCCCTGAAGTTCTCCATCACAAACCTCGGACTTCCGGGGTCTGTGTCGGCAACTCCGTAGAAATGAATGGAGCGCCGGTCGTGCTTCTGCGCATGCGTCACCAGCGCTCCTTTCATTTTTATTGAGCTGCGCAGACGCCGGAAGTCAGAGGTTAGTCATGGAGAACTTGGGGGGACTTTCAGTCCCCCGTTCTCCCTATCAATGCCAGCGATCACACGTGTGGATAGGGGATACATGTCTTTTGTAGGACACTATAGGTCAGATTTTTTTTGGGGGTTGGGGCATGGCGTTACCTACAGGGGGGGCTGTATGGCGTTACCTACAGGGGGGGCTGTATGGCGTTACCTACAGGGGGGGCTGCATGGCGTTACCTACAGGGGGGCTGTATAGCATTACCTACAGGGGGGGCTGTATGGCGTTATCTACAGAGGGGGACTGTATGGAGTTATCTACAGAGGCACTATCTACAAGGGGGGGTTGTGTGACACCCAGGGGAGGGGGGGCCCCAGTCAAAAGTTTGCTATGGGGCCCAGTCTTTCCTAGTTACGCCCCTGCCTTTAGGGGTGTAGTTTCTAAAATAGGGTCACTTTTTTTATACATCAGGGGTTTTGCAAATTAAATATGGCATCCGCAAACCATTCCAGCAAAATCTACTCTCCAAAAATCAAATACCACTCCTTTTCTTCTGAACCCTCCCATATGTCCAAATAGCAGTTTGTAACCACAAGGGGTATTAGCCATATTCGGGAGAAATTGCTTTACAAATGTTGGTGTGCTTTTTCTTTATTCCTTGTGAAAATGAAAAATGTTGACTAAAACTACATTATTGGAAAAAAAAAAAAAAATGGTTTTACACAGCTTAATTCTAATTAAGCCTACAGTGTTCACCGTGGGCTATAAACTACATTTTACTTTACTCTGCGGGTCGATACGATTATGGCGATACCATATGTTTATCATTTTTTTTATGTTTTGCAGTGTTTGCACAACAAAATCACTTTTAAAAAAAAAAAAGAAAACATTTTTTTGTCACAATATTCTGTGAGCCGTAACTTTTTTATTTTTTCGTTGACAAGGCCGTGAAACGGCTTGCTTTTTTTGCAGGACAGGTGGTGACCAGAAAATACTAATTGTGGCATTGTTTTGTATTCATTTTTTTTGCGGTGTTCACTATGTGGGAAAAATAACATTATAGTTTTATAGTTTGGGTCCTTATGGACGCGGTGATATTCAAACATGTGTACTTCTTTTAACGTTTTAACCTTTTTTCCTATAATAAATGACTTATCGTAGTAAAAAAGGCAGTTTAATTTTTTTACTTAGAACTTTTATTTTTACACTTTTGTTAAACATTTTTATAACTTTTTTTTCAATTTGTTGTTGTTCCACTAGAGGACTTAAAGGCCTGCATCTCTGATCTTTATTCTAATACATTGCACTACCCACATGACTGACTGACAGCAAGCCTATCAGGCTCCGCCTCCGGGAAGGGCATTGCAGCAATGCCGATCTGCTGGAAACCAATAAGATTCCACTATCACTTTTGATCGCTGCATCTAAGGGTTAATGGCAGGGATCGGAGCTAGCTCCGTTGCCTGCCGTTACAGCAGGGTTTCAGCTCTTAACATACATCTGACACCCTTTGGCTGATGGCGCAGACTCATCTTCTGAGCCCGCCGCCTTCTTCCATCTGGGGCCGGAAGCCATTTATTCCCCGCCTCCGGGTGGGGTCTAACAGCCCTCCGAACTTGGCAGACAGGAGGCCATTGTTAGTCCTCCTGTTGCAAACAGCCGGTCGGCTAGCATTGCCTCCTGCCTCTTTTTGCCGGGTAACCATGCTGTAATGATGTGATTGGTCACAGTTGTATATTTCAATTGCACAATTTTTGGGTGCACATAGCTTATAGATAAACTTTTATTAACGTTTTTTGGGGAGGGAATTAAAAAAAAGAAACCCCAGCTATTCCAGCTTTGTTTTTCGCATCTTGAATTTACGCAGTTCACTATGCGGTGTAAATAACATGTTATTTTTATTCTATGGGTCGGTGCAATTGTGGCGATACTAAATATGTATATGTTTTTAATGTTTTACTACGTTTACACCAAAAAATCTTTGTTTTTGAATCGCCGCATTTAAGAGCTGTAACTTTATTTTTCCGTCATGGTGGCCATATGTGGGCTTGAGTTTTGCAGGACAAGGTGTAGTTTTCATTGGTACTATTTTGGGAAACATGGAACTTATTGATTAACTTTTATTTTATTTTTAATGGGGGGGGAGGGAGAAAAAAATGGAATTTGTTGTTTTTTTGGACGCTGTTCACCCAGGGGTTTAATTAAGATGTTGACTTTATTGTTTGAGTTGTTATGAACATGGCAATACCATATTTATGTATGTGCTTTTTTTTTTTTACACTTTTACAGTGGTTTTATTTTAATTTTACTGTAATCTTTTTATTTATTTTTTCATAAACTTTATCTAACTGTTTTTTTTTTTGTGTTTTCTTCTCCCACGAGGGGACTCCACTTTGCAATCTTCTGATTGCTTATATAATGCTTTGATATACTTAGTATACCAAAGAATTATTGTCTGTCAGTGTAAAAAGCAATCTATTAGGCCTGATCCGTCCCACGAACCTATGTAATTCAATGTGGCCGTTCACACAGCCGTTGTTTCAACGGAATGTGTGAAGGGTCCGTGGGAGAATAGGACACGTCCTATCTTTTCACGAATCACGCATCCCTCCATAGACTCAACTATGGTGGATGCGTGACATCGCGTCCCGCAGCGCTGAGCACAGATGCACCTCGGACGTGAAAAACTGCAGTTTTTCACATCCGAGATGCGCAGTGTTCGTGTGAATCAGGGCCAAGGCAGTGTAAAACTGACAGCCAATCTCTGGCATGGCCTATTAGGCAGTTGCTGAAGGCTTTGTTAGGCCCCCGGCTGCCATGGAAAGCCATCTGTGTCCCACAATTTTGTCGCAGGTTGCCGTTAGGGTGACAGAGGGAGATCTCTCCCTCTTTTTAAACACATTAGATGCTGCTGTCGCTATTGACAATGGGTTAAACTGTCGGTATCGGAGAGCGCATCGATTCCGGCAGTTGCGTCAGGAGCCTGGCTGTGTATAGCACCTGGGAACCTGCCTCTGATCTTGTGGGTACAGTGGCAGTACTTACGAGATCAAAGTGGCGGATATATCCGTCGCTATGCGGGAACTAGCTCCCGCATGTGACGGATATATCCGTCACTCATCATTAATGGGTTAACCACTTTGATGCAGCGCTCAAAAGAGAGTGCTGGATCTATGGGGTTACTAGCCGATCGGCACCCCCGCGATGCGATCGTGGGTTTACCGGTTGCTGCTTTGGCAAACAAAGGCCTAACAATGGCCTCCTGGTCTGCCACGTACAGAAGCCTGTTAGGCCCCACCCAGAGGCGGAGCCTAATGGGCTTGCTGTCATTGTATGACTGACCACGTTAATGCATTGCACTATATGGTTGGTGCAATGTATTAGAATAAATATCAAAGGTGCAGGCCTTCAAGTCTCCTTGTGGGACAAAAAAAAAAGTTAAAAAAGTTAATAAAAATGTTGCACATTACACCGCGTTCCAAATTATTATGCAAATGTTATTTTTCGCTGATTTTCCTAAATAGTTGATGCAAATGACAGTCAGTATAATCTTCAAGCCATCAACCGTTGAACAAATCTCCTAATGATAACAGATTTTTTTTTAGACGTAAAAACTCAAAATGCACAACACAGATCAAAACACTTTAAAGGTTGTAAAGAGAACTAAAATGGTAATTTGTTGAATTTGCAGCATCAGGAGGTCATATTTACAGAAATCAAAAGCTCTGTCAATCAAAAAAAAACTTAAAGGGGTTGTCCGAGATAAATTTTTATTTAAAAGTTAAACACACAATACACACATTAAATATTCCCTAATATACTTACCTGTGCAATCTTGCTTCTGTTCTCCGTTCTGGCAGCTTTTTTCTTCCGATCACCTGTCTTCTGACGTCACGTTTTCTTCCTCCTCCACTGTCGTGTCGTGTCCCGATCACATGGTCTCGCCCCAGCGAGACCTCGGATGGGACACGACACGTCACTGGAGACGTGTCGTTTCTGCGGGTGCCCAGCCTATGCAGCTTTTTTTCAATGTGAGCGCGCCTATGCATGTTCACAGTGAAAAAGTGAAGAGGGACGGCACCTGCGGGAATGTCGGGTCTCCGGCTGTCAGTGACTGCCGGGGACCTGGAGGAGAAGATAGAAGCAGCTTTCGCTGCTTCTGTCTTCTCCGATGTCTTCTTACACAGCGTTCAATGAACGCTGTGTATAGGAATAGAGACAGCAGCGGCGCTGTCTCTATTCCTCCCGGTGATCATGTGACTGGTCACATGATCACCGGGTACCGTTAGTGGCAGACTGTTGCTGGGTCTTACTAGACCCAGCACAGCCCTATTAGTGACAATCGTCACTGTGAGAGGGCTGATTTCCCCTGTAACTGGGGCTGCTATGCAGCTCCAGTTACAGTGGAAAAGATGGTGTAAAAAAAATATATAATGTTCCCCAAAGGTCTTTTTTGACCTTTGAGGGACAGACAACAATAATAAAAAAATAGTAAAGTACAAAAAAAAATTAAATAATAAATACACATAAAATACCCACCCCAAAAAAAACGTTCCCCCCGCCAATCATTGTTGTAATGCTAACGCTGACCCAATTACCCTAATATAGACATGTAATATATAGAAATTTACGGTAGACAATGCCGATCACAAATAAAAGGTCTATTTTAGGGTAAAACTATGTTATTACCAAAAAAAATAGCTGAAACGTAAAAAAGCTTATTTTTTTACTATTTTCAAACTTTATGAATGAAAATTCTAAAATGGCAAAAAAGGTGTGTATAAAAACGATAAAAAAATAAACCTGCATTGTCTACGGAAAAAAGGTCGCAAAAATAACGTCGTTAGCCCAACAAATAAATAAGTTATAGCCATTTAACTAACACGTGCTAAAAATGGCTAAACGGTGTCTGGTCCTGAAGGCGCAAAATAGCCCGGTCCTGAACTAGATAAGATCTTCTGGGGTCCTGTATCTAAGCCTACATTGTTAGGCTTAGATACAGGGTCTAACAAACAGTGTCACACATGGAGCCTGTATCTAAGCCTAACACAATGTAGGCTTAGATACAGGACCCCAGATGACATTCTTTTTATTCCTGTATAAGGGTATGTTCACACGGCCTATTTATGGACGTAATTCGGGCGTATTAACCCCCGAATTACGTCCGAAATTACGGCTTGAAATCGTTGGCAAACATCTGCCCATTGAAAGCAATGGGCAGACGTTTGTCTGTTCACACGAGGCGTATATTTACGCGTCGCTGTCAAAAGACGGCGCGTAAATAGACGCCCGCGCCAAAGAAGTGTCATGTCACTTCTTCAGACGTAAATGGAGCCGTTTTCCATGGACTACATGGAAAACCAGCTACAGTTACGTCCGTAATGGACGCGGCGTTCAAGCGCCTGCACATGCCGTTACGGCTGAAACGACAGGGCTGTTTTCTCCTGAAAACAGCCCCGTAATTTCGGCCGTTACGGACGCTGCCGTGTGAACATACCCTAAGATTAGTGTTTTGGGGCCCTGTATCTAAGCCTAACATGTGGTATTCTTAGATACATGGCCCATGTGTGACACTGTCTGCTTGGGTAATGTATCTAAGGCTACCTTGTGGTAGGCTTAGATACATGGTCTAACAGTATCACACATGAGCAGTGTATCTAAGCATCCCTCTTTTTTTTTTTTTTCTTAGTTATTAGGTGTTTTTTACAGGTTGGGTCCTTGGTACTACATCAAGTTCAAGGACTACTTCAATGACACCTTTTTTATTTTTAATAAAATCGTTAACCAGTGTTGTGTGTGTTATTTTATTCCAAGATTTTTTCTACGTCCTTCTCATTTATTTAAAAATTTATTACTAGTTCATTATTAATGGTCACTGTCTAACAGAGTCCATTAGTAAGGCTTCATGCACACTAGCGTGTGTATTTTCCGCGCGTGAAAAACTTGCGTCAATCCCATCCGTGTGTTTGCGTTAGGGCGGATTAACACGAACGTGCTATACGTCCGTGCAACCCGCATGGTATTCAGTGCAGACAGTCAGACAGTCCGTGAATTTTACGCAGCGTGAGTCCGCTGCGTAAACTCGCGACATGTTCTATATTTCTGCGTTTTTCGAGCATCACGCACCCATTGAAGTCAATAGGTGCGTGAAAATCAGTCGCACCCCATGGTAGCACTTCCGTGGGACGAGCGTGATTCGCGCAACAGCAGTAAAATAATGAATGTAAACAGGAAAGCACCACGTGCTACAAACATCCAGAGTGTCATAATGATGACGGCTGCGCGAAAACCGCAGCCGCGCATCCGTATGAACATGACACGGTGCTGTCAAGTGCATTTTGCGCACGCAAAACGCCACCGTATTTGTGTGCGCAAAACGCACACGCTCGTTTAAATCCGCCCTTATGCATCAGTGTGCTTTTCGATTGTCATGCGTTATTCACGCACTCACAAAGCCAGCCCATTTTTTTCTTCTTTTTTACAACAAATTGCTGTGCAAATCACGCACCAAACACGTGTGTGCTGTTTGTGGTTTTCACGCATGCATTGACTTCAATGTGAGTGAAGGTGCATGATAACGCACCAATAGAGGACATGCAGTATGTTTCACGCAGCAGACTCTCGCTGCGTGAAAAGTCACACATGTGTCAACGGCCCCATTGAAATAAATGGGTTGCGTGTGTTGTGCGTTTTTTCAAAGCACAGCACACAGACTTGATACACGCGCATAAGGCCCCATTCACACCACGTCGAAACCACGCACAGCACATGCGACCCATTTATTTCAATGGGGCCGTTTTCACGCAGCGAGAGTCCGCTGCGTGAAACATACTGCATGTCCTCTATTGGTGCGTTATCATGCACCTACACTCAAGTAGATGCATGCGTGAAAACCATGCACCAAACAAGCGTGTTTGGTGCGTGATTTATGCTGCAATTTGTTGTAACAAGCATTAAAATCGAGCATTAAAACTGCCTTGCGGGAAAAAGAAGCGACATGCTCTATCTTCGGGCGTTTACGCCTCTGACCTCCCATTGACTTCAATGGGAGGCAGAGAAAGCGTATTTCGCGTTGTTTTATGCCTGCGGCGCTCAATTGCCGCGGGCGAAAAACGCCACGGAAAACGACGCAAAAAACGCAGCAAAAAAAGCCACAAACAACGCCGCAAAAAACAGACGCAAAAAAAAACAACACCGAAAAGGCTACAATAAATGCCGCAAAAAACATCAAATAAAGCCGCGAAAAAAGCCCCAAACAAAGAGGCAAAGAACGCCACGAAAAACCACAGGGAAAACGACACGAAAGACGCAATGAAAAACGCAGAAAAAAAAACGCAAAAAAAAGACGCAAAAAACGACGCAAAAAAGGCTACGATAAACGCCACGGGAAAAGCTGCGAAAAACATCGCGGAAAAAGACGCGAGAAACGCCGCAAACAGAGGCAAAGAACGCAGCGAAAATCAACTGGGAAAACGCCACGAAAGACGCAACGAAAAACGCAGCAAAAATAGGCGCAAACAACGACGCAAAAAAAGAAATGATAAACTACGTGAAAAAGGCTACGATAAACGCAATGGAAAACACAGCAAAAAACATCGCAAAAAAAGACGCAAACAAACAAGCAAAAAACGCCAAGATAAACGAAGCGAAAAACGCTCCGAACAAAGCGGCAAACAAATACGCAAACAGCGCACAAAAAACGCCGGGAAAAACGACGCAAAAATCAATGTGCAGGGAGAGGTAAATCTGCCGCAAACTTCAAGACGGAATTTTGAGGCAGATATTACTCTTGCAAAAAAACTCTGTGTGAACATGGCCTTAGTGGAGAGAGACATGAGATAGAGGAGGGTGGACGAGGGTTGGGGTAGACACGAAGAGGTTTATAGACCTGAAAAGAGAAAGAAAACATAAATGTGAAAAACATAATGGGGGGGGGGGACATTTGCTCATCATCCTTCAAGAATGTCAGCAAGGAGACAAGTCCAGTGAAGGAGGTCAGCGGGAGGAGCAAGGACAGCTCACATGAACTCTTGGAAGGTACGTGCACGCTCATTGCAGCCTGCAATCAGCGTGCACGGGAAAAAAGTTTCATCACAAGGAAAGATCAACAAACCAGAGCTGAACTGCATGTAAACAAGCTGTGCTAAATTCAAAGAAGAAATGTGCTAAGTAGAATTTTTTTAAAAAATAATGCTTTATTTAGGTTGTCTGTATAAGGGGTAATGTATGACACAGTTTTTGAAAAAATGTTGGTATCTCGGACAACCCCTTTAACAGGCCAAGTTACATGTTAACATTGGACCTCCTTCTTTGATATCACCTTCACAATTCTTGCATCCATTGAATTTGTGAGTATTTGGACAGTTTCTGCTTGAATATCTTTGCAGGATGTCAGAATAGCCTCCCAGAGCTTCTGTTTTGATGTGAACTGCCTCCCACCCTCATAGATATTTTGCTTGAGGATGCTCCAAAGGTTCTCAATATGGTTGAGGTCAGGGGAACATGGGGGCCACACCATGAGTTTCTCTCCTTTTATGCCCATAGCAGACAATGACACAGAGGTATTCTTTGCAGCATGAGATGGTGTATTGTCATGCATGAAGATAATTTTTCTACGGAAGGCACGGTTCTTCTTTTTGTACCACGGAAGAAAGCAGTCAGTCATAAACTCTACGTACTTTGCAAAGGTCATTTTCACACCGTCAGGGACCCTAAAGGGGCCTACCAGCTCTCTCCCCATGATTCCAGCCCAAAACATGACTCCGCCACCTCCTTGCTGACGTCGCAGACTTGTTGGGCCATTCACCAACCATCCACTACTCCATCCATCTGGACCATCCAGGGTTGCACGGCACTCATCAGTAAACAACACGGTTTGAAAATTAGTCTTCATGTATTTCTGAGCCCACTGCAACCGTTTCTGCTTGTGAGCATTGTTTAGGGGTGGCCGAATAATAGCTTTATGCACATTTGCAAACCTCTGGAGGATCCTATGCCTTGAGGTTCGTGGGACTCCAGAAGCACTAGCGGCTTCAAATACCTGTTTGCTGCTTTGCAATGGCATTTTAGCAGCTGCTCTCCTAATCCTATTAATTTGTCTGGCAGAAACCTTCCGAATTATGCCTTTATCTGAACGAACCCGTCTGTGCTCTGAATCAGCCACAAATCTTTTCACAGTACGATGATCACGCTTACGTTTTCTTGAAATATCCAATGTTTTCATACCTTGTCCAAGATATTGCACTATTTCAAGCTTTTCGGCAGCAGAGAGATCCTTTTTCTTTCAAATATTGCTTGAAACCTGTGGCCTGCTTAATAATGTGGAACGTCCTTCTTAAGTAGTTTTCCTTTGATTGGGCACACCTGGCGAACTAATTATCACAGGTGTCTGAGATTGATTACAATGACCCAAAGAGCCCTAAGACACAATACCATCCATGAGTTTAATTGAAAAACTAATAATTAAATGTTTGACACTTAAATCCAATGTGCATAATAATTTGGAACACGGTGTAGTATAAAAATAAAAGTTCTAAGTTAAAAAAACAAAAACTTCCTTTTTTCCTATAAGTCTTAGGTTTGACATCTGCGTCAGGGTCCTGTTCTGACATTCCGTCTGAGCTTTCCGTAGTAGTCGACTCCGCTATTCATTCCGTCAAAACGATGGAACCCTTGCACAACTGAGACAAACCGAAACCATTGGCATTTCCGTTTCTCTTAGTCAGGGCTCCATTCTGACGGAAAGCTCCAACGAACGTCAGAATAGAGCCTTGACAAATAGGTGAACGAAGTCTTATTGTAAAAAATGTAAATGTTAAAAAAGGACACATATTTGGTATCACCACGTTTGTAACGACCCAAACTATAATGTTATTTTTCCTGCACGGTGAACACCGCAAAAAATAAATAAATACACTGCCAGAATTGCTATTTTTTGGCCTCCACCCCTCCGAAAATAGAATAAAAAGTGATTAAAAAGTCGCATGTACCCCAATAAAAACTACAACCCTGCCCCGCAACAAAACAAGCCCTTACACAGCTTTTTTGACTAAAAAATAAAAAAGTTATGGCTCTCAGAATATGGTGATGATAAAATCGAATTTTATAAAAAAGTGATATTATTGTGCAAACGCTGCAAAACATAAAAAAATAATATATACATGTGGTATCGCCGTTATCATATCGACCCGCAGAATAAAGTAAAAATGTAATTATAGCCCACGGTGAATACTGTAAAAAAAAAATAGAAAAATAAAAGACACTGTCAAAATTGCTGGTTTTTGGTCACCTTGCTTGCCAAAAAATGGAATAAAAAAAGTTATAAAAATTGCGTGTACCCCAAAATGGTACCAATGAAAACTACATATTGTCCCGCAAAAATTAAGCCCTCACACTGCTCCGTTGGAGAAAAAGAGAAAAACATTTTATGGCTCTCAGAATATGGTGACGCAAATATGCAGAGTATGTTCCAAAAACAGATACGATTGGGCACCATTTATCAGTGCGACACTTTTTATACCCTGATGTGCTCCGCACAGCTTACGTATTCCCCCACATCATAAACTGAAATAACAGCAAAACACCAAACAGAAATACTACCAAGAAAAATCAACATTCAAAAAGCCAAATGGCGCTCCCTTCCTTCTGAACCCAACAGTGTGCTGAATCATCAGTTTACGTCCACATATATGGCATCACCATACCCGGGAGAACCCGCTTAACAGTTTAGGAGGTATTTGTCTTCAGTGACAGAAACTGGGCACAACATATTGTGCACTAAAATGGCATATCAGGGAAAAAATTGCAATTTTCACTTTGCACCATCCACTGCGGATTAATTTCTACTGAAAAAAACGCATGTAGGAGTCAAAATGCTCACTACACCCCTTAATATACCTTAAGGAGTATAGTTTCCAAAATAGGGGTCACTACTTGGGGGTTTGTTTTACTATTTGACCTCAGAGCCCTGCAATGGTGTGCCAGTGCTGTAAAAATGACCAAAATAGGCCTCAAATGTGCGTTGTGCTCTTCACTTCTGAGCCCTGTCATATTTCCAAGCAAATGATAAATGCTTGATGGGTGTAGTTTCTAAAATCGGGTCACCTCTTGGGGGCTTCCACTGTACTCTGGGAATAACAACAGCAGAATAATATGAAGATATGGAGTGCAAAGACCAACAGGACTGGATCCTACTGTCCTAGTCACCAATGTAGAAATAAGAGATCCAGGCAGCACATCCAAAGGAACAAAAATGTATTCACCCGTGCAACGCTTCAGCTACACAGGGCCTTTCTCAAGCATAGCACTATACACAAAGTGACGAGTATTTAAGGTGCAAGACCTCATGAACAATTATCAAATCAATGAAGATAAGATTAGTGAAAATACAGTGATAAAAAGATAATAAATATATATCATATATCAAGAAGACACACATGTATACCCATTAAAAAAGGAATTATTAATATATCCTGCAGGTCTGACTTACCCCTCGTGGAACCCAGCGTTCACTCATTCTAACTGCGCATGACAACTAAACTCTAGACCAATCAACAGCAAAGATGTCAAAAGATACAAACAAAGTTCGCATGCATCAAATGGGAGTATCAAAACTCTCATTTTAAAAGATGGCAAAAAAGTACTAAGATTACAGTCACTCAATAATCATACTAATGAAAAGATCACTACTAGATTTGCCATATAGTATAGTCCTAGACGGTATAAGTATACCCCCTAATAAAAAGAGGGGGGAGGGGAAGAGAACCCATATATGTGTCGGAGTTATACTGCTTACCCAATATACTAAATAACTATATTGACCCGTGCTTCTCCATCATACAGTATAATGATGTAGAGAACCTGGTAATCAGCCAGAAGATCCCCAAAAATTAAAAAGGTACATATGTCTCTTTTCAAAAGGGGCACAAAGGGTGATATATAGATCAGTGTATATTAGTATAGAATGGGAGATAAACCACAACTAACACTATCATACATTTATAGAAAAATGCACATCGGGACATATTATTTCAGATTATTAATATACAGTTCGGGACATAAAAAGATGAATAGATCCCACGGAGTCAACCATATCAAAACTGAATGAATTCAATAGCTAAAACGTCTTGTATCGATATGGTAGATAATGGATGATAAACACTATCAATGTATGGGTCCAAGAGAGGTAGTCAGAGACCATCTGGACCAAAACAAAACCATATTAAAAAGAAGCTTATGAGAAGATCTATAGAATTTCAATAGTTCATAGTTCAACCAATCACAAATGAAGAGTATTATCTGTTAACTTACTCGGAAGGGGGACAATGCAGAATGAAAAGTAGAGCCACGCAAATGCCCAATGGCCAAATTCACATCAAGTCAACGTCGGACTCACTTTAAATTCAAGTTTGAGAACATTAGGGGCCAAAGTATTAATTTTAAAGATTCACTCCAGCTCCCAACTCTATCACCACCACGTCCAGGGGCGTAGCTAAAGGCTCATGGGCCCTGGAGGAAGAATTAAGCTTGGGCCAAGCCTACCCCTCTCCAACACCACCAGACCCCTGTGCACGCTTATTCCCCGTCGCCTTGCTTAACAGCAACCATGGAGGCCCCCACACAGTATAATTCCCTCCATAGCTGCCTCCACAGTATAAAGCCCCCCATACAGAATAATGCCCCCGTAGCTGGCCCCACAGTATAATGCTCCCCATAGCTGCCCCCTCAGTATAATGCTCACCATAGCTTCCCCCACACAGTATGTTGCTCCCCTAAGCTGCTCCTCCGCAGTATAATGCTCCCATAGCTGCCCCCAAACAGTATAATGCTCCCCATAGCTGCCCCTCCACAGTATAATGCTCCCCATAGCTGCCTACCCACAGTATAATGCTCCCCATAGTTGCCCCCACACATTATAATGCTCGCCATAGCTGCCCCCACACAGTATAATGCCCCCCATAGCCGCCCCTTCACAGTATAATGATAATGCTCCCCATAGCTGCCCCCCACAGTGTAATGATAATGCCCCCCACAGCTGCCCATCCACAGCATAATGCTCCCATAGCTGCCCCCACAGTATAATGCTTCCCATAGCTGCCCCTCCACAGTATAATGCTCCCATATCTGCCCCCCACTGTATAATGCTCCCCATAACTACCCCTCCACAGCATAATGCTTCCATAGCTGCCCCCACACAGTATAATGCTCCCCATAGCTGCCCCTCCACAATATAATGCTCCCATAACTGCCATTCACACAGTATAATGCCCCTATAGCTGCCCTCAACAGTATAATGCTCCCATAACTGCCCTCCACACAGTATAATGCTCCCATAGCTGTCCCTCTACAGTAAAATGCTCCATAGCTAGCCCTCCACAGTATAATGCTCCCCATAGCTCCCCCCACAGTATAATGCTCCCCATAGCTGCCCCCACACAGTATATAGCTGCCCCTCTACAGTATAATGCTCCCATAGCTGCGCCTCCACAGTATAATGCTCCCCATAGCTGCCCCTCTACAGTATAATGTCCCCATAGCTGCCCCTCCACAGTATATTGCTCCCATAGCTGCCCTCACACAGTATAATGCTCCCATAGCTGCCCCCACACAGTATAATTGTTTTATTCCAGATTACATTGATAGTGTTCATCATCCATTATCTACCATATCGATACAAGACGTTTTTGCTATTGAATTCATTCCGTTTTGATATGATTGACTCCGTGGGATCTATTAATCTTTTTCTGTCCAGAACTGTATATTAATAATCTGTAATAATATGTCCCGATGTGCATTTTTGTATAAATGTATGGTAGTGTTAGATCTGGTTTATCTCCCATTCTATACTAATATACACTAATCTATATATAACCCTATGTGCCCATTTGAAAAGAGGGTTGCCAGGTTCTCTCCATCATTATATGATGGAGAAGCACGGGTCAATATAGTTATTTAGTAGATTGGTTAAGCATTATAACTCCGACACATATATGGGTTCTCTTTCCCTCCCCCTCTTTTTATTTGGGCTATACATATACCATCGAGGACTATAAAACCTGGTAAATCTAGTAGTGATCTTTTCATTAGTATGATAATGAATTGACTGTAATCTTAGCATTTTTCTATGCTGTCAGTGATTTGTTCGTACTGATGAATAGCTTTTGTGGAGTCTAATAGCTGTTTTTTTGCCCTTTTTACCCTCTTTGAGATGACAGCTTTGATACTCCCATTGTTATTGCACATGCGCGTACAACGCGTTTGACGCATGTGCACTTTGTTCGTATCTTTTGATGACATCTTTATTGTTGATTGGTCTACAGTTTAGTTGTCATGCGCATAGAATGAATGGATGCTGGGTTCCACGAGGGGTAAGTCAGACCTGCAGGATATATTAATAATTCCTTTTTTAATAGGTGCACATATGTGTCTTCTAATTGATAGTTTACGCTATCATTGAACATAGCACTTTATCTGTTTATATGTTTCGGTTTTTATATGGATATAATTGCTCTACATTGTATTTTCACTAGTCCTTGATATATAATACATTTTTATTATCTTTTTTTATCACTGTATATGCACTAATTTTATATTCATTGATTTGATAATTGTTAATGAGGTCTTGCACTTTAAATGCTGGTCACCTTTTGCATAATGTTATGCTTCAGAAAGGCCCTGTGTAGCTGAAACGTCGCACGGGTGAATACATATTTGTTCCTTTGGATGTACTGCCTGGATCTTTTATTTCTACAGACAGCAGTTTATGACCACACGTGGGGTACTGCCGTACTCGGGAGAAATTGCTTCACAAATGTTGGAGTGCTTTTTTTCCTTTATGCCTTGTAAAAATGAAAAAAATTTACATTTTAGTGGGAACAATGTTGATATTAATTTTCACCACCCAATTCCAATAAGACTTGTGGGGTCTAAATGCTCACTATACCCCTAGATACATTCCTTAAGAGGTTTAGTTTCCCAAATGGGTTAACTATTGGGGGTTTCCACTGATTTGGTCCCGCAGGGGCTTTGCAAATGTGAAATGGCGCCTCCAAAGGCCAAATGGTGCTCCTTCCCTTCTGAGCCCTGCCGTGTGTCCAAACAGCAGTTTATTAGCATTTATTGGGTATTGCCATAATTGCGAGAATTTGCTTTTCAAATGTTGGGGTTCTTTTTCTCCTTTACGCATTGAAGATATCTACGTTTTATTGGAAAAAATTAAAACTGTGGGGCCAAAATACTTAATATGCCCATTAATGACTTCCTTAAGGGTAGTAGTTTGCCAAATTGCATCTTTTTAGGGGGGTGTCCACTGTTTTGGCACCACAAGACCTCATCAAACCTGACATGGTGCCTAAATATGTATTCTAATAAAAAGGGGGCCCCAAAATCCACTCAGTGCTCCTTTGCTTCTGAGGCCTGTGCTTCAGTCCATTAGCACACTAGGGTCCCATGTGGAATATTTCTAAAAACTGCAGAATCTGGGCAATAAATATAGAGTTGCGTTTCTCTGATAAAACCTTCTGTGTTACTGAAAATAATGGTCTAAAATGGATTTTCTGCCAAACAAATTGAGAATTTAAATTTCACCTCCTTGTTTTAATTCCTGTGAAAATGCTTAAGGCTGGGTTCCCACGTAGCGTAAACATTGCCGAATTTTCGCAATGGAATTCTGTGCGTAAATTTTGCAGCATTTACAATAGCAGCAAAGTGAATGAGAATTAGAACATCTCATGCCCACGCTGCGGAAAAAGAAGTACAAAAGTAGTGCGGAAAGTGTTCAGCGGTGCGTTTTTAAATTCCACAGCATGTCAATTTATGCTGCGTGTTCTGTGCGGAGATAATGCGTGTTTGGCCCATAGACTTCAATGGGGAGCAGAAATTCCACAACAGATTTATGTTGTTGCGGTTTTTACAGCGTTTACACAGCGGAAACAAAGTAAAAACTGCTGTAAATCCGCATGTGCACATATACTTTGGTATAACCAATGTTTAACACTAAATCCGCAGGTAAATCCGCTGTGGAAAAAACGTAGCGTTTCCGCAGCAATATGAGCAGGAAAAACACACTATTTGGTGTGGATTTCTGTGACAGATTTACCAGCGATTTTCTAGAGATACTGCTGCATATTTTCTGTTGCAGAAAATCTGCAGCGTACCCTGTGTGTGGAAACATACCCTAAGGCAGGGGTCTCAAACTCGGCCAGGTAAGTCGGCCACATATAGAAAAAATGGGAAGTTGATGGGCCGCATTACTTTCAAATTTGATACAATACAAAATTATTTTTAATCAATTAGTTATTTGAACTACTATAATAATACTACATTACTATAATAATAATACTACATTACTATAATAATAATAGCGCGAGATTTAAAATTTTAGAGATTTCTTCACGTGCTTATTTCAACAATCTATTTTTCCAGTTTAAGTGTCGCTAAATGCAGTCCGGCAGCTCAGTTGGCAGACACACGTCAAGATTGGGCAGCCCCTTTTTAGATAGTGCCACAGAGTCTTCTTGAGATGCTGCCACAGTGCCCTCTGTAGATGCTGCCACACACCCACTTGTAGGTGCTGCCACAGTGCCCTCTGTAGATGCTGCCACAATGCCCTCTGTAAATGCTGCCACAGTGCCCTCTGTAGATGCTGCCACACTGCCCTCTATAGATACTGCCACACACTGCCCTCTGTAGATACTGCCACACACTGCCCTCTGTAGATACTGCCACACACTGCCCTCTGTAGATACTGCCACACACTGCCCTCTGTAGACAGTGCCACAAACCACTGTGGATCATCACCACCCCCCCTATAGATAGTACCACATCCCCCCTATAGGAGTGGAATCCCAAGCCAGAGCAAGCTGATGCACTGGCCTGGGATTCCTTTGCTGTAGAATGGGCCCAACACACCCCACCCTGCTGACAGCGCCACATGCCCGCTCCATTTAGGTAGCTCCATTGAGACTCCCTCCTCGACCGGGGTGGGTAGTGCTGTCAAAAGTGGGGTGTGTGGGGCGCTACTACAGGGGGTTTCCACTACATGGGATTGTCGGGCCACTATTCACCAATGCGTTCGCAGTGTGGGAGGACTGACATCGTGAAGGAGCGCTCCTCCTTCCGACCGCTCTATCCTCTCCCCGCGGGCTCACCAATGCGTTCGCATCGCCGGAGGACTGACGTCATGGAGGAGTGATCCTCCTTCCAAACGCTCTTTCCTCTCCCCACGGGTCGCGGACCGCAGATGACAGCCTCAGGGGCTGCATGCTTGAGACCCCTGCCCTAAGGGCACAGCCAGACGTGGCGGAATTGCTGTGGAATTCCGCTGCGGACAGTCTGCTGTGGAATTCTCCAGCGGCCGTTTTTTACAGTTGTTTCAATACATTTTTAGGCAAGTTAGTTCAGACGTTGCGGAACACTCCGCTGCGGGCCATAGGCTGTGGTGCAGAATTTTCTCTCCACAGCATGCACTGACTGTTGCGGAGAAGAAGCGGAATTTCACTGCAGATTTCAGCCTTGGCAATTAGAAAACTGAAATCTGTGGCAAGTCCGCTGTCTTTTCTGCAATGTCTGAATTACCTGTCAAATATGCAAATGTTGGTGCAGATTCGTTGCGTAATTGCCCCAAATCTGCACCAACATTTGCTGCGGAAAAACTCTGCCACGTCTTGCCGTGCGCTTAGGGTATGTTCACACGGCAGCGTCCGTTACGGCTGAAATTATGGTGCTGTTTTCAGGAGAAAACAGCACCGTAATTTCAGCCGTAATGGCATGTGCAGGCGTCTTTCGCTGCGTCCATTACGGACGTAATTAGAGCTGTTTTTCCATGGAGTCCATGGAAAACGGCTCCATTTACGTCTGAAGAAGTGACATGCACTTCTTTGACGCGGGCGTCTTTTTTGAGCGCCGCCTCTTGACAGCGGCGCATAAAAAAAATGACCGTCGGTACAGAACATCGTAAGACCCATTCAAATGAATGGGCAGATGTTTGCCGACGCTTTTGAGCCGCATTTTCGGACGTAATTCGGTGATAAAACGCCCGAATTACGTCCGTAAATAGTGTGTGTGAACCCAGCCTTAAGAAACTTTCTAAATGCTGTTTTGAATAATTTAAGGGGTACAATTTTTATAAATGGGGGATTTATAGGGGTTTTCTAATATATAGGGCCCTCAAAGCCACTTCAGAACTGAACTGGTCCCTAAAAAAAGAAAAGGCTTTTGAAAATGTATTGAAAATGTAAGAGGCTTATGATGTTCAAAAGACTATGCCAACATAAAGGAAATGTTAACTAGTAACTATTTTGTGTGGTATTACTATCTGTCTTACAAGCAGATACATTTAAATTGATAAAAAGGCAACATTTTGCAAATTTTCTCTAAATTTTGGTGTTTTTCACAAATAAACACTGAATGTATCGACCAAATTTTACCACTAACTAAAAGTACAATGTGTCACAAGAAAACAATCTAAGAATTGCTTGAAAAAATTTAAGCATTCCAAAGTTAATACCACTAAGGCTGGGTTCATGCGAGGCGTATTATGCCTCGTTTTACGTCTGAAAATAGGGCTACAATACGTCGGCAAACATCTGCCCATTCATTTGAATGGGTTTGCCGACGTACTGTGCAGACGACCTGTCATTTACGCGTCGTCGTTTGACAACTGTCAAACGATGACGCGTAAAATGACTGCCTCGGCAAAGAAGCGCAGGACACTTCTTTAGAACGTAATTTGAGCCGTTCTTCATTGAAGTCAAAGAAGAGCAGCTCAAGATTTATGAGCGTCAAAGACGCCTCGTATAATGCGAGGAGGAGCTTTTACGTCTGAAACGACGCAGCTGTTTTCGCCTGAAAACAGTCTGTCTTTTCAGACGTAAAAGCCACTTCTCGTGTGCACATACCCTTAAAGTGACATCAGATTTTTTTTTTTAAATTGGCCTGGTCTAAAAGGCCAAAACAGGCTGTGTCCTTCAGTCCTCATGCACACATCAGTGAAAATCTTTCCATTTTCCATTATAGGTTTTCTCTGTTTATGTTCCACTACTGGTTTTGGTTTCCAAATACCTAAGCAAAATACTGACCAGAATACTTAACGTGTGCATGAGGTCTAAGGGTTTAAAGAAGCCAAGGCTCAATTCATTTGCAAACAATATTCATGAGTACAAAATATGTTTATTTGCCTAAACACAGTAAATCTGTATTCAAACTTTTTTTGTTCATTTCCCAAAAGAAAAAAAAAAATAGATGATTTGGGAGGTGTATTTGTGGCGGAACGGGTGACGGTTACAGTCATTGTACCCAGATAACGGTTAAGCCTGCCGCAAACCGTCGCACTCCCGCCATCCGGGTGCCATAGCTTAGATGGCGCCCGGTGCTAGATGGGGATATGTCCCCTCAAACTGCATTACGTGAGTGAGGGATATCGTGGTGCTGTGTGAGAACGGAGTTAGTTGCAGCCCAGGAGAGGATGAGATAGCAGTGTGAGCTGCAGGCAGGGGCTGTCTACCTCAGAGATGGTACCTGACCTAGGGACAGTAATAGAGGACAAGTGCTGGAGTCCCATCTAACTAAGGAGGATCTGGAGACACCCCAAAGGATGAAAGGTACAGTGGAGAGACCCCATAGTGAGGTAGCCTGTCCCATCCAGCCCAGAGGGGAGAAGCAGCGATGCATTGGTTCTGTGTGTGTCTGTCCCTGTTAATAAACGCGCCGCTGTGGCTTGTCCCCTGTTAATCTGTGTCGCCTGAATCTATCGCCCACATTCTCTTGGCGTAAACCGACCCCCACTGACCCGGTTTCGCCACAGTATTATTAAAGCATTTGTGTACCTTCCAGACGTATTTATTTTTTGACACAGGTCGAGTCAACAGGCCCTGTGAATATGTTTGAGGTATGCGCATCCACTGAACATAAAATGCAAATGCAGTGTGAATAGTGCCTAACTCATATATTGCTATTTTGTACTATAAAAAATTATTTACTTAGCTACTATAAGCGA